>NC_134573.1:126359352-126439352 GCF_050947875.1 Dermacentor variabilis | reverse complement strand
GCCAATAGTAAAAACAACAAAGTAAACACGTGGCAGTGAATACAGCGAGAACGAGCGGTAAATGTAGTGCAAAAAAAAAAAACTGAAGGACGCAGAGATGCGCCCGTATACGTGCTGTTATTCCCAGCGAGTTACTGCGCGGGCCCGTTCGAACCAGATTCGCGAATTCGCCAAACACTTCGAACGTGCGCCGTAATTACGGCGGGGACTCCGAAGCCCACCGCCCGCCCAGCGGTTGTTGATGGCGGAGACTTGCGTATGCATGCGCCGATGTAGTTTTACGCCGAGCAGAGCGCTGTGCCGAAGACGACCGGACCTTGACGGAGGAGATGATGTCTTTGGCGGTTCTTTGGGGATCGGGTCGGTGCGTTGGACGTAATGCGGGAGTTTATTCCTCTAGCCGGTGCGGTGCGCGCAATAAAGTAGCAAATAGGTCGCGTTACGCGCTAAAGGCAACAAGGACGGTTCACTAATGGTTCACTAATTCGTCCGCGCCGCTCGGGCGGCGCGGACGAATGGGTCGTTCATAAAAACGGCGTCACGGTCACACGTCATTATTTTCTTTCTATTTCACTCTCTGTATTGAAGTTGTAGAAACCGCATCTTTTATCGGCCGGAATTAGTAAGAACTTTGCGCCACCTAAGAGAGAGAGAGAGAGAGAAACAGTTACACGTTGTTTATGAGATCCGCGGCACAATTAATTTCGAAAGCTTTGGAGGCCCGCCTCTGATTCGCAAAAAAGGAAAAAAGAAAAGAGAAGATGGTCCAACAATGACGTGGCATCTGAATAACAAATTCGTAAGCCGAAAGCACCGCTTCAGTCAAACAAACACCCATTGAATGTTAATAACACGGACGTGTTTTCTATATGCAGTCAATATATTTTTTCAGATTTCCCCACGTTGAGAGAGGGGAAATACTTTATCTAAGAGTCTAAACAAGATAGAGGTTCACTGGACGAAAGGGAGTTAAGCGCAAAGAAACACGACGACGAAAGAAGTTACGGTGGACAGACAGGTGCAGTATGCCCACCATATATATCCTTGTTTCGTCTTCTTGTTTATTTGCGCTTAACTACCTTTAGACAAGGCGTACCAACCAGCCCATACCGCTGCCCTTGTCGAAGACGGGCGTTTGAAGTTAAAAGTACTCGAATAAGGAATGTTGAGCCAACGTTTCGACAAGGGGCAGCAACGTTGACGGCAACAACTGCCTTCGTGCTAGCAGCACTGATCAATTTAACAGGAAGCTTTCTAACTGGAAGCTTTATGCAGATGACTAGTGGGACATAATTTACCAGGTGGCCGAGAGATTGAAACGCAGTGTCATACTGCAGTCGTTGCAAAGATTGCAGCTTACTCCCACCCAAAAAAGAAAAAAAAATAATAACAAGAGCTATGAAACGCAGTTGCATCATATCACATTCTCCGGGACCAAAATTTTCAAATTTTCTTGTTATCATGACTCCTTTAAGGTGCATGATAACGACCAAGAGTGGTCCTATTATATAAGACCCCCGTGTGTGTGGTTATGCTTCTCGCATCTGATTAACAGTTACAGATGCCGTTGCACTGATCAACAGCTGCCGCACGATGGTTGTCTCTGGAGCCAACGTTTCGATAAGAAGACGACTTCGTCAGACCTGACGGAAACAAAGTGCAAAATTTCTTGCATCTATGTTTTTTTTTCTGTACACCTGCCTGTTACCTGGCCTTATGTCTTAACACTTCTGCTTTTTTTATACTGCGCACTAAATTTATTTTGTGTCATAATGATACCGTTCAATATACGATGACTGAGTCGAAAGATAAGAAATCTTGTAATGATTTCCGCAAGCACTTTTTTGTATTATTTTTACAGTAAGAAAAAAGATACTCAAAAGAAAGTAACGCCTCCTCCAGCGCTCCTCAGATGGGCTTGAAGACAGCTACAAAAGCTTTACATGAACTTAAGCATTAATTTTGTGGTAGAAAAAAGGAAGAACGCTCTACTCGAGGTGCTCGCCCCGAGTGCCACACATTCGCGCACGAGAATTATGAGCAACAAAAGTGGATGGTCTCGTTATACTAAACGATCCGCCAATTTTACGGGAAATTTAATGCCCCGCTCCATTTCCTCGTCGTTTGTGACCTGAATTTTTTTTTTATTGCGCTAGCGACCTCATCGATTGTTGAATGAAGACGTTTCGAACGCAAATAAAAGCTCTAGGTAATTCTATTTGACCACAAAAGTCTGATCGCTCATAAAACTGCTCGGTAGTCCATAAAATTTGCCACATGCAATTCGGCCTTCGCAGTGAAGCACCCCGGGGGATCAACAGCATTGCGTGAAACATAACTGCAAGCTCGTGCTCAGACGGCAGCTCTCTGTGATGGCGCGCAGTCCTCCGTAAACACAACAACGACAACATTTTAGGGCCACGAACTTTCGTTATTGGAAAAACAGGGAGCCTTGAAGCTCCTGACCTCCTTACCAGCTCCAGAGCGCCTTACCGCGCAAGGTAGGCTGCAATGGCAGAAATTACAGTGACGACAAGGGGGATCTATTATGTTTGCTCGAACGTAGTAGTGCCATATTTGTTTTGCGAGCGCGTTGCGCTTTCGTTATTGGATATTTGCTAAATTGATGAAGAATGCGACCCGAACGACTGAAGGAGAACTAGCATGCACTGTGGTTCAAGTTTTTTTTTTTTTCGTTCAAGGCCCGAAGTGTATAGTAATTACTTCAACGTTTTGTTTTCACTGGCTTTCCTCAACCATAAAATAACAAAAACATAGACGTTTGCCACCTATGCGGGTGGAATCGTCAGTACGCAAATGGCCTGACAATGACGATACCACCCACATAGGTGGCGAAACGACTATGTTTTTGTTATTTTAGTGTTGAGTAAAGCCAGTGAAAACAACACGTTGAAGTATGAGTTCCCTAGGCTTTTGGAATATTTCTTCATGCATGGTAATTGTCTGCTATGGAGTGATTGACGTTGCGAGCACGAATCTCCGAAATAATACGGATGTCGTCTTCTCTTTCTGGCTGCATGACTGACTAAGCAAACGTTGTCCTTGCGATTCGGTGAACTCGCCCCCGATTCGCGTCAACATTTGTCAACGCTTTCAACTCGTGCGTAAGCCCTTTTGAGAGCGCTGGACGCTACCCCAACGTGCCCGGAGCACCAAGCCGCTGTTATTCACCCGTGACTGTCAACAGCTATGTCTGACAAAACAGCACTGAGAGCACACACGTATATAAATACACGCCTCGGGTCCGGACTTCGCGAGTCGCAGGGAACGGAAGGGTCAAGGAACTAAACTGACACAAGTAGAGCGCATGCCAGAAGGCATTAAAGGTTCGATCTGATAAAGATGTCACTCCGAGCATCGGGTAACAGGAGCTAAGTATACGCGGCTGTCCGGCTCATGGCGTCGACCGCGGACGTATAGGCGGTCTCAACTTCTTCCTACGTGAACCTCTGGATCCACACGTTCTGTGATGAACCCCTCCGCACAGACGCCCCATCGCAGCATACCGTGTCTCAAAAGTCTTCCTCGTTCTTTTGCCGAGTCAAACAATACCCTAAGCTGTATGCGAAGAAACTGCCTAGCGGGCTCTTACTTGTACACTAACGATATGCGCTGTCTTTCTGTTTCGAGCCGAGCACAGCGTCCTTGTATTTTCTTTCCGTTCGGAGTGCACGCCTGCTCTGTTTTCATTTCACAAAGCGTTTCCGCACCGTGATCGTAGACAGACCTTTGGCATCAAAGGGGGCAGGCAGACACACACATACGTCTTTACGAGGCGCAGGCTAAAATTGCGATCTATAAGTGGAAGCCACCGCAGCCGAGTTTATCAATGATTAGAGACACGCGACTACATGCACCGCCTCTCTCAGCTTACGCGTGCCGGACGCCGTTGACGAAGTCGACGTCTTCTTCCTCGAAAGGCGTTTAAAGCGCCCCCACGCCCGCCGCACAGAGCACAGACGCTCGGTGGCGCCGCGCGTGATCTCAGCTTAGAAGGTGCGCAGCCGCAGGCGTCAACTGCGCGGGACAATAGGAGGCGATCGTTACAGATTCCGCGCTCCACATACACGGCCTGCAGAGAACCATTTTTGGTGCACGTGTCATACGAAAAGAAGTGAGGAGCTTGTCATTCCCTATGGCCGATCGTAGCACAGGGAGTCTGGGTCCCGGATGAAGACGCGCGTCATTTTCTTGCGTGTTTTTGTAGGCTTGCCGATACAGGTTGATACAGTCCATGCAGCGGGGTGCATCAAAGTACCAAGGTTCTGGTATACATGTAGCTGGTGCAATATGGTTCTTGCTACCATAAAGGCTAAGAAGTGGCACCGCTGTCGTGCACCGCCACTTTGAGAACGTGCCGTGTATACAATCCTTCGTTTCTTGTACATGTTATCATCCTGGTGGAATTGTGCCGTGATTGTGACTCAGTGTTCGTATCGTCTCTTGTTTAATTAAACTTGTTCTAAACACGTGCCATCGATTTCCTACTTTTGAAGGGTTGCGCTCGCGAATGCTACTTGCACCAAACGACGAGGTCTCGAACAGACAACGCGAGGCCACATTTTATAACGACCAATTTGATTTTCCAGTGATAGCTCTCCTGCCACTGTGTCCGAGCTAGTAATCCTGCTAGTAACAGCGCAAAATGTAGACAAGGGACGAGACAAGAAGACACCACAAGCGCTGCTTTTTTTGCTGGGAAGTCGAGAGTGAAACATTGTTACTGAGTGAAACATTGTTACTAGCAGGATGGAAAACCAACAAGCCCAAGCTGCTATTCGAGCTAGTAATGAAGCGGAAGGGAACAGAAAATGTAATAGTGAGTTTTGGTACTGCATTGCTGACGCCGCGTACACTGCACGCAAGGGCGTAACGGAACGCGCTGGCGTGTGTCACAACGCCTGTTGTATAGAACACGAGAGTTCCCGCGTTTGTAAACATGCTGCTGGGAGCGGAACGCGAGGCCCATAACGTTACACGCACACAAGAATTCCATACGTGAGTACGCAACGGCTGCTTATGCATGAAGCTCCGTTATCGTTCCGTTACGCGCATAAGCATTGTCCAATGCGTGGCGTTTGCACGTATACGCGAAGCCATGGAGTGCGTGACAATGTACGCAGCACTAAACGTTTCTAATGAATCTTTATACGAAATACGGCGCCTGTACGCTCCCAGTTACACGAGATGTGGTAGGAGGTTGTAATGGCCGAAGGGCCCATTTTCAGTTTCTGACGTCGATTACAGCATGTTTTCCTCGTTTAAGAATGATTGAACGGGTATACACGACTTACGTCTAGTGTGTTGCATTATATGTGACACAGCACTGCGAGAGAGTGTACAAGTAGTGATATATGTATCGTATACTATGCGGAAACGGAAGCGTACGTCAAGCAGATGTAAACGCGTATAAGAAGTCGCATTGCGTTACGTATGCTGCGAACACACGCGCGCGTACACCAACGAACTGCGTGGCTGCTGCTTAGCACACAATGGTTCCCCACTTTACAATCGTGCTAAATAGCTCCGACAGCGTCCGTGCAACTGCGCTGAGCGGCGGGGCGGTGGAGCTCATGGTGTGGAGAACCGCCGAAGGGCTTGTGATGCAAAGGTCAGACGTTACAGGAAACACAGAGAGAGAGAGAGAGAGAGAGAGAGAGAGAGAGAGAGAGAGAGAGAGAGAGAGAGAGGGTTAAGAACAAAGGAGCCGGTAACCAGACGTAGTTCTGGGGCGGCTTGCACGAACATTTAATAAGGAAAATAATAACGAAGAACGCGTTCTTAAACGTTCCTAGACAACTCCTATAGGCTGCACTTCTGCTGGGGACAAGTAGAGAAATAATTGCAGAACTTGAGGAAAAGCTAGGGACAGTTAGAACTAAACCGGTCAACATGGCTGGTCAAGCTGGAGTGCGCGAAGCTCGGCTGTATTAACTGCGTGTACACCGGATGGACGCTTTTGCGACAGCCCGTGTTCCGCGATCGAACAAGCTCTTTGGACGTTCTGAGTGAGGACCAGCTGCGCAGGCAATACAGCTTCGGACGCGACGGTATCATGCGTATCACAGAGAAGCTGCGTGAAGAGACTTGCAGCCCCAGACGCGTCGAAGCATGGCTGTTCCACCACTGCTTCAAGTTGTCGTGGCCCTGCAGTTTTTTGCTACTGGAAACTTCTTGATTACACCAGGTGACGCTATCGGTGTTGTTGCGTTTCGCCTGCGACACGTGGTTTTGCCGGCGCGACTGCGGCGGGGCGGCAGACATTTTGGCCCGATCGTCGTCGCCGCAACACTCATCGCCAGGTGTTTCCAGGCGCGACTGCGGCGATGCGACCGCCTAGGGATCATCCTCGCATTCCAGTCATTGTGCCCGAAACAGGCGATGCCAAAGCAGGGATCTCATTCCAGTTATTGGGCCCGAAACAGGCGATGCCAAAGCAGGGATCTCGTTCCAGTCATTGTGCCCGAAACAGGCGATGCCAAAGCAGGGATCTCATTCCAGTTATTGGGCCCGAAACAGGCGATGCCAAAGCAGGGATCTCGTTCCAGTCATTGTGCCCGAAACAGGCGATGCCAAAGCAGGGACCATCCTCTCATTACAGTCATTGTGTCCGACCGGCAGCGACACGACAGGGTGCTACGAGATCGTGCTCGACATGGTGCTACGGCATCGCTACGACAGTGTGCGTCACCATTAGCCCATTGTACATTCACGTGCTCGTCTTTTGAGGGGTTCCTTCTTGCCCTCAACTGCGAGAGTATAAAAACAGCTGCCCCCGGACGCCAAAGGGAGGGCTCCGATTTCTTCTGTTGAGTGAAGTGCTCTCCCGTCTCTCTACTTCGGTCAAACCTGACCGCCAACTCTTTGCGATGTTAAAATAAACAAGTTGTTTCGTTGTTACCAGTCGACTCATGCTTTGCCGGGACCTTCGGATGCTTCCAGTTGTACCCCAGGCCGCCAGGCCAACGCTACCCTTGGGGCTTGCGACCCAGGTACAACCACGGGCGTCAGCGCCGAGTTCCCAACAGATCGTACCAGCGGTCCGATCCAAACATCTGGTTGGCAGCGGTGAGATCGCCTCCGACTTCAAACAACTGTCTGCCAGCGGTGAGATCGCGACAACGGAGGCCAGCAGCGAAGAGATGCAGTTGACTGTATGCTGAGCAGCTCAACGACGATCCGGGAGCAGTGCAACGAGCCCTGTGTGACGACTGGTTGCCTGCAGCGGAACGACTGCGCGGAATTCCTGCCTGCGAGGTTTGGTGAGTGCGGGACTTTCTTCTTCTGAGCTTTGCCAGGCTTTTGTTAGTGTCAGAAACAGAGCTGGTAATTGTGGTTGTCGTTGCTGCCGGGTTAGTTTGCGGCAAGACAATAGTAAGCAGTAGAGAAAGCAGCATTCAGAGCAGCCATGGATTTGAAGTCGTTGCGCAAACCGAAATTGTTGGAGCTTGCAAGAGAGTTGGGTCTGGATGTCTCAGACAAACTAAGAAAACCTGAACTGCTAAAGGCTATTCTTGAGTTAGAGGCTGAGGATGACGAGCTGTCGGAATGCCTTGAGACTATTGAGGAGAGGTCAAAAAGACAGGAGCGCGAACTTAAAGAGCAAAAAGAGAAACAGGAGCGCGAACTTAAAGAACAGAAAGAAAAAGAAGAACGTGAACGTAAAGAACAGAAAGAGCGAGAGCAACAAGAGAAAAAAGAAGAGCGCGAACACGCTTTGGAAATGAAGCGTCTCGAGGTAGAGATGGAACGCGCTCGTAATGGAAGTCAGGCACACGGTGCAGGAGAACGCGTATTGTTCAAAATGACGGACCTGATGCGGCCGTTTAAGCTTGGAGAGGACATTGGTTTGTTCCTGGTTAACTTTGAGCGAACGTGCGAGAAGCAGGGGTTCTCTCGGGAAACGTGGCCACAGCGCTTGCTCACTTTGTTACCCGGCGAGGCGGCCGACGTAGTCGCTCGCTTGGATAGAGAGGAGGCAGAGGATTTCGACACAGTGAAATCGAGTCTTCTAAAAAAGTACCGGCTGTCTGCGGAGGCGTTCCGTCGGAAGTTTCGGGAAAATGAGAAAGGCAGAAGTGAGTCATATACAGAGTTTGCGTATAGGCTTATGTCGAACATGCAGGAGTGGCTCAAAGAAGAGAAAGCGTTCGGTGACCACGATAAACTTCTGCAGTGTTTCGGGCTAGAACAGTTTTATAGTCGGTTACCGGAGAACGTGCGATACTGGGTCTTGGATAGGCCAGACGTTTGTACGGTGGCTAAAGCCGCTGAGCTAGCCGAGGAGTTTGTGACGCGTCGGGCTCGCGGAGCTAAGGACGGTCAAAAGGGTGAATTTGGCTCGAAGTTTGAGAGGCCGAAGTTCACACCCATGAGAGCAAAGGGGGACACGCGTAGTGAGGATGCAAGTGAAAGCAGTCCGACCAAACGTAAAGAGACGGCGGCAGCCGAAGCCGAACGCAGAAAGCGGTTCGAGATGAGGCGAGCGGGCGTTTGTTATACGTGCCAGAAGCCGGGTCACTTTTCGGCGCAGTGTCCGGAAACAACACCAAAAGTTGTGTTTTTTTCAATAGGCAGCACTGACGAGAACATGAAGCTTCTCGAGCCTTACATGCGAGACCTCCTCGTGAACGGGAAAGAGTGCCGAGTGCTTCGCGATTCCGCAGCTACGATGGATGTAGTTCACCCGTCTTACGTAGAACCCCATATGTTCACGGGCGAGTGCGCATGGATCAAGCAAGCCGTGGAAGCTCATAGCGTGTGTCTGCCGGTAGCAAAAGTGCTTATTGAAGGACCTTTCGGAGCGCTTGAGACAGAGGCGGCAGTGTCATCTATGCTGCCACCCCAGTACCCGTACCTATTTTCAAACAGGTCCGATCACCTCCTGCGCGAGAAGGGGCTTTTGTTTGGTGAAGCTAGTGTTCAGGCCTTAACCAGATCGAAGGTTCGGGAGCTCGCTGCAAAGGCGGTAGTTGCGGGGCCGACGTTATCAAACAACGAAAAAGGGTCAGAGGCGCAGCAAGCTGATATTCCGAGCACGCCCGAACTGAATAAACTTGAGTCTGTAACGTTAAAGGCGCCAGATACTGGAGAGGAAATGCCCGAGACGGGAAAGTTAGAAGAGCTATCTACTGATTTGCTCATCGCGCCTACGTCAGACGGACTTGATAGGTTGCTAAAAGTCAGCCGGTCGGCTTTGATAGCCGAGCAAAAAAAGGATGGCAGCCTGGAAAACGTGCGCTGCAATGTCAAAGAAGGTATCGCCAGGAAAACTGCGCGTTTTGTGGAAAGGGGTGGAGTCCTGTACCGGAAGTATCTAGACCGCCGAGGAGTGGAGTTCGATCAGCTGGTCGTGCCTCAATGCTATCGTCAGGATCTGTTGCGCTTGTCACATGGGGGTTCGTGGTCCGGACACCTAGGAGTTAAGAAAACTAAGGACCGTCTCTTGCAAGAGTACTATTGGCCAGGGTGTTTTCGGGACGCAGACCATTTCGTGAGGACATGTGACACTTGTCAGCGGGTGGGCAAACCAGGGGACAAATCAAGGGCGCCGTTGAAATTGGTACCTATCATTACGGAGCCTTTTAGACGGCTCGTTATTGATACAGTGGGACCTCTGCCGGTAACAGCCACGGGGTACAGACACATTTTGACTGTGATCTGCCCAGCGACAAAGTTCCCTGAAGCAGTGCCGCTTAAAGAACTCAGCTCAGTTGAGATAGTCAATGCACTACTGTCCATATTTGCGCGAGTTGGTTTTCCTGCAGAAATTCAATCAGATCAGGGCACAGTGTTTACTAGCGCTTTGACGACAACTTTTCTCGAAAGGTGTGGGGTAAAGCTGTTACACAGCTCAGTGTACCACCCACAGTCGAATTCCGTTGAGAAGCTCCACTCCGTCATGAAGCGCGTGTTGAGAGCATTGTGTTTTGAACATCGAACTGACTGGGAGCTGTGTCTGCCTGGGGTGATGTTTGCTTTAAGGACCGCGCCGCATGCAGCTACGGGGTTTTCGCCAGCTGAACTGGTGTACGGTCGCTCGCTTCGATCTCCGCTTCGCATGCTTCGAGAATCATGGGAAGGTAGGGGCGACGACCCAGTCGTGGTGGAGTACGTACTTAAGCTCCTCGAACGCTTAAGAAGGGCACAGGAGTTGTCAGGTGAAGCAATGACAAAGGCCCAGCAGAGGGCCAAGGTTTATTATGATCGGACAGCCAGGGCCCGTCGTTTTGAGGTTGGCGATGAGGTCATGATATTGCGCACATCGCTAAACAACAAACTAGACGTGCAGTGGGAGGGCCCAGCACGAATTGTTCAGAAACTGTCGGACGTTAACTACGTGGTAAGTCTGCCAGGAAAGCGGAAAGCACAGCAAGTTTACCACTGTAATCTGCTCAAACCTTATAGACAAAGGGAAGCAGTGGTGTGCATGATGGTAAACGTTCCTGAAGAGCTTCCGGTCGAGCTTCCGGGACTAGGCTCAGTGACGAACAGGGAAGACACCGGTCAAGTCATTAGTGACCTTATCAGTAAAGCACCGCTGTCGCCCGAGCAGAAAACCGAACTACACCAGCTATTACAAGAGTTTCAAGGTCTGTTCTCTGAGAGGCCTGGTAGGACTTCTGTACTTACTCATGATATAGAACTTACCTCCGCAGAGCCAGTACGATCCAAGGCGTATCGGGTGTCACCCCGCCAGAGGGATATTATGGAGGCTGAGGTAAAGAAAATGCTACAGCTCGGTGTTATTGAGGCAGGTGAGAGTGACTATACCTCCCCTTTGATTTTAGTTGAGGTACCGGGCAAGGAACCTCTTCCTTGCGTCGACTACCGCAGGCTTAATTCCATCACTAAGGATCAAATTTATCCGATCCCTAACATCGAGGAGCGCCTTGAGAAAGTTAGTAGCGCTCAGTTTATTTCCACCCTAGATCTTGTCAGGGGTTATTGGCAGGTTCCACTTACAGAAGAGGCTAGTAGGTATGCGGCGTTCATTTCACCAATGGGAACATTCCGTCCTAAAGTGTTGAGTTTTGGTTTGAAGAACGCGCCATACTGTTTTTCAAGCCTCATGGATAAAGTGTTGCGGGGACAGCAAGAATTCGCTTTACCGTATCTAGACGACGTAGCGATATTCTCCGCATCCTGGTCTGAGCATATGACACACTTGCGGGCAGTGCTAACCCGCCTGCGCGAAGCGGGCTTGACAGTAAAGGCTCCTAAGTGCCAGTTAGCACAGGCCGAGGTTGTCTACCTCGGTCACGTGATTGGTCAGGGTCGTCGCCGCCCCTCTGAAATAAAAGTGGCCGCTGTGCGAGACTTTCCGCAACCGCGCACCAAGACCGATATTCGGTCGTTCTTAGGTGTCGCCGGCTACTATCAGAGGTACATCCCTAGGTACTCTGATATCGCGGCTCCCCTGACGGATGCTCTAAGAAAGACAGAGCCTCAAACAGTCGTCTGGGACGAGACCAAGGAAAGAGCTTTTAGCGCCCTAAAGAGTGCCCTAACAAGCCAGCCTGTGCTACGATCGCCAGACTATTCAAAAGGGTTCATTGTTCAGTGCGATGCTAGTGAGCGAGGCATGGGCGTTGTACTGTGCCAACGGGAAAATGGAGAAGTAGAACACCCCGTCCTGTATGCTAGTCGTAAGCTGACCAGTCGTGAGCAGGCGTATAGCGCCACCGAGAAAGAGTGTGCATGTCTCGTGTGGGCCGTTCAGAAATTGTCATGCTATCTAGCCGGCTCGAGGTTTATCATTGAGACGGATCACTGCCCTCTCCAATGGCTGCAGACCATCTCTCCCAAAAATGGCCGCCTCCTGCGCTGGAGCCTCGCTTTACAACAATATTCCTTTGAGGTGCGTTACAAAAAGGGGAGTCTCAACGGTAACGCCGATGGCTTAAGTCGAAGCCCCTAACGTAGGAATCAGCCTCAAAATTGTTTGTTACTGATGTTTTTCTTCCTGAGGCAGGATTTTTTTTTTTAACATATTGCTTTTGTTTAGTGTTTCAAAGTGATGATATGCTTTCTAGTGCAATTTTTCAATTTGTGGACGCGTTCTGAGTGATGCTAGACTACTGTAAGGAACTAGGCAGTGGTATAAAAAGGGGAAAGAGCCTGGCAGGGCTTAGTGAGGGTTGTGCCGTGCTTGCTGACTGAGCGGTTGAGTTTCAGCGTAGTTCTAACGCTTGCCGGGAACGAGAACAAAAATGTGAACTCTCCCGAAGTCACTTTGCAGTGTCCCGTGCGAACCTGAACGAGAGAACGAGGCCTTCTCTGTGCGCTGCGCTCAAGAAACGTCAAGGGACGCCCGACTTCGGTTATGAGCATCATCGAGCGACATCCCTCCGGACAGCGGATGCAGTCCCCTGTCCATCGGGATCTCCTTCCCCCGGCGGGGCGGTCTGTTGCGTTTCGCCTGCGACACGTGGTTTTGCCGGCGCGACTGCGGCGGGGCGGCAGACATTTTGGCCCGATCGTCGTCGCCGCAACACTCATCGCCAGGTGTTTCCAGGCGCGACTGCGGCGATGCGACCGCCTAGGGATCATCCTCGCATTCCAGTCATTGTGCCCGAAACAGGCGATGCCAAAGCAGGGATCTCATTCCAGTTATTGGGCCCGAAACAGGCGATGCCAAAGCAGGGATCTCGTTCCAGTCATTGTGCCCGAAACAGGCGATGCCAAAGCAGGGATCTCATTCCAGTTATTGGGCCCGAAACAGGCGATGCCAAAGCAGGGATCTCGTTCCAGTCATTGTGCCCGAAACAGGCGATGCCAAAGCAGGGACCATCCTCTCATTACAGTCATTGTGTCCGACCGGCAGCGCCACGACAGGGTGCTACGAGATCGTGCTCGACATGGTGCTACGGCATCGCTACGACAGTGTGCGTCACCATTAGCCCATTGTACATTCACGTGCTCGTCTTTTGAGGGGTTCCTTCTTGCCCTCAACTGCGAGAGTATAAAAACAGCTGCCCCCGGACGCCAAAGGGAGGGCTCCGATTTCTTCTGTTGAGTGAAGTGCTCTCCCGTCTCTCTACTTCGGTCAAACCTGACCGCCAACTCTTTGCGATGTTAAAATAAACAAGTTGTTTCGTTGTTACCAGTCGACTCATGCTTTGCCGGGACCTTCGGATGCTTCCAGTTGTACCCCAGGCCGCCAGGCCAACGCTACCCTTGGGGCTTGCGACCCAGGTACAACCACGGGCGTCAGCGCCGAGTTCCCAACAGATCGTACCAGCGGTCCGATCCAAACAGTGTTCGCGAGTCCACAGCTTCAAGAATTGTACGTCGCGTAGCAAGCGCCCTGAAGAGGCGTGCAGAAATATTCACACAGTTAGTTATGCCTTGTTTGAATGATATCATAATGTGATCACACCATCATTGTGCTAAGATAGGCGCCAGAACACAGGAGCCCGCGCATACACGCTTATGATGAGGGCCACAGAGTTCCTTAGCGGCGCCAGTACTTTTTGGAACTGGCGGTTCCCTACACATTCCCTAGCCCAACTGCTAAGTAGTCGTTGACTATGAAAAATTTAATACCGCGTTCTTAAAATCGTTATTAAATGTTCGTGCCCTGGTTGACTATACGCTGCGCCTATGGAGCGAACGGAGTGTTAAATATATAGGGGTGGAGGCTGGCATCCTGTTGCAATTCTATTACTGGGATGGCAATTATATGGACATTCCAGGTGCATTCCTGCCGTCGCCGTCGCCGTGAGGTTCCACATAAAGCTCAAGGGCGATAAAATCGTCGCCGCGCGATGTACGCTGTATGTGCTAGTGAACGCTTGCGAGGGTGAGCCGGCGAACGCGGCTCAATCTCGCGTGCGCGAGCTAAAGCGCGAGAGAGGAATGCGCGCCCTCCCCTATCGCGCACGAGTCACGGGTGGGAGGCGAGGGAGGGGGGCGTTCTTCTCCGGCGGCTGCTGCTTACGGCACGGCCGTGCGGGCGCCGTATCTTGAAAGAGGTCCGCGACGTGGCCAAAGCGCCATCTTCAAAGCGATCTGCAATGTTTGCAAAGTGCGCATGGTGCCGGTAGCTTCGTGTGAGCTGTGCATTCGACGTTTCGTCCCCGTTGAAGCGAGGTGCACCAAGGTCAATTCGAACGCTGCTGCTGCCGTGATTCCTCACTCCAGCATTCTGACGGCGAGTTTCCGCGCTGATTGAGCGAGATGCGTTCATGTTAAACCTGTGCGCGCGAAACGCCATGCTTGTTAATTTAGTCAAAACACGTTGGCAGGCTAGTTGGTATGAATCCATGATAGAATGTGTAAGCACGACTGAACAAGGACTTGGAAAGAAACATACACACAGAGGTATAGTCTTGTCTGTGTGTCGGTTTCTTTCTACGCCCTGGTTCAGTCGCGCTTACGCATTCTATCGTTGTTAATTTAGTTAATAAGCTAATGTTTACAAGTTCGTACGGCCGATAAAACTATTATCCTTACTTCGTACAGCTATCTACTAATTTGCTATCGCAATAAATGCGTCGCCTTGCGGGCGAAACCGCTACCTTTTATTTTCCTATCATCCACCACTTACGACCGGTCGATCCTGTTGATACGATCCCCGTGCTTGGCAGCCCAACACCATAGCCACTAAGCAACCGCGGTGAGTACCAGAGAAAGTCGTACACGAGAACAATATATCGCTATGTGACGCGCTACGCAGGCTCTGAATATATAAAAAAAGTTAAATTAACAGTGGACAAGAGCATACTCTTTAAATGCGTTCAGCAAAGCCTATTGTTTACCGTAAAAAGCACAACGAACCTCGAGAAAGCTGAACTGATTTAGTTCAAGGTACGAAGAGAGCGGGAACCGCTGCTTGGTGTAAGCTTGTGCAAGTTTTCCTTTGTCCAGCGAAAGGACTGCCGTTAGATTGACCATTGCTTGCGCAGCCTGTGGGCAAAGACTGTAAGTCGATCGTAAGGCTGTAAGGTGGAGAAACTATCTGAAGAGCACATCGTCTCATTGTATATACGTTGAATTTGAACGCGCTTTTTACTCGGTCCCGTTTAGTTTTTTAAACAAACCGCGGAACGTTTTATTCAATTCGACGCTCGGAGTCGCTGAATCATATGTGCCCACGGATACTTCTTAATTTTGGAATGTTTTGCAAGAGAGAAAAAAAATAATTCTTGACTCTTCCGTCATCGCATTAACAGAATGAACTGAGCTGTTTATAGCCATCCCAATCTCCTAGCCAGCACTAAATATAAATACAAAGCTCCTTGACACTCGAATTTACGATTTGACGCTCAATGACTTTTTGGCAGCCGGCGTTAGTCCGCGCGCTAGGTTTGGCCTATCTGGACCCTCACGGTTAGCTCTCTATAAGGAAAACAAGCCACCGTGCAGAATTTACGGCGTTATAGCAGATCATGGCCGCCGTATTTAATCGATAGAATGGCAGCCATGTCGTGGGCTGAGCGACGATTTCCACAATGGTTTTGCAAGTTGGTAAGGGAAACCTCTTTTTACGGCGAGTTGTTTGCACTGCGTCGTTTGTAAACGTTCATCAGAAAATTCGCACGGGCAGTTCATAGCCATTGCAGCATTGTGCTTCTCGGAGTTATATTTAAATTAATTCAGATCCAATAAGCGCTTTGTTTATCATACTAAAAAAACTAAGAAAGAATGAAAGAAAACCGATTTAATCTTCAGTGTTGTCGCGAAGCAGCGCCGAGGCAGTGATGTGACTCAGAAGAGAGTTCTCCTGCACCGCGGGAAATAAGAAGTCAGGCATACACGTGATCTTTCGCTCATGGTGCGCAATGTATATACGTATATTGTACTAGCTGACAGGAACAAAGTGAAGATATAACGCTGCAACGGTAGTACAAGACAAACTGCCTTATCAAAAAGCACTGCTCTCTTTTCTATTCACGACCATATCTGGCCCTCGTATACAGAAATAAAATGCGCCATGAATGGGGCGGAGATCAGTTACGTTTCAACCGGTTTCGAGCGCCTCTCTCCTGCTATCGCCTTTTTATTTTCCATCGCACTCTAGCTTGCGTTCCCTCCAACAACAGCGGCACCATAAAGAACAACGGAAGCAACGGCGAACAGCTCCCCGTATAGTGCGCTGTGCCGTTGTGCTCAGCCTTATACCACTGCAGCTTCTGCTGCCTGCGCACACGCGGCTTTGTTGTTCGCGTAGCGGGATGGCATTTGTGAAACGACGCTTACAGACAGGAAAGAAGCGATCGCATGCCCGCGCACACTGGGGGTCATCGCTCACGCTTTGCGGAGGCGGAAATTGCCTGGCGTGCGAGCGCGCTCGCTTCGGCCTGTTAAACGCGCATGCTTGCCGCCGATGACGGCCCGATTGCTCGATTTCGCACGGGTATCAACGCCACCGTGTGAGACACAAGCGCCCACGCCCTCGCCCTCGTGCGAAGGAGCGAGGGGCACTTGCTGGATGGGCGGGGCAGCAACAAATGAAAAGGGGTGTGGGGAGGGGCACTGCCACTCTATGGGCTGTACGTGCCGCTTCCTGTACAGCGAGCACTGCCCGATCCGACCGCCTGGAGGGCCTGCCAACGCCTGCTATGACGAAATGTGATGGAGGCATATAGACCGGTGCGGTCCACGAGAGATGCCATAATGTGTGTAGAACTGAGTTTAAAGCAGGACGCGTTCGTACAGGCCGTGCAGGTACCTACGCATTCGGTAATACGTGCGGTACGGAAGATAGACGATCTGTACATCGGTGCAGTTCACTCAACATCCTTTGGTGAGGTACCTCTGATGGCTTAATCATATACGCGGAACATCGTGAGGTGGAGAGCAGTATTGGAAGGCACGATGCGAATTGGTGATACCCCAGCTGGAGTCAGAAGAACAACAAAGACATTTATTGGGCACACGGTGCGGAGAGCGCAATTTCTGCCCACGTATTGCAGTAGAAGACCGGACGCCAAGAGCAAGGGAACGTGCCTGTAGCGGCAGATGAGCTGGCGCAGTGACGGGACAAGGGAGCTCGCGCGTGTCTGTCGTGAGAGTGCGGTTGGTGCAGTATAAGAGTAAATGGACATATTTGACAGAAACTAACTTGCCCCGCAACGAGCACAACTGAAATGATGATGGTGGCAATGATAGTATCGTCGTGTAATGCAATTGAAGTTGCGCCATTGGGACATGTCTATTAGTGTACCAGCATACCCACTTTACGAAGAAACATTTAGTTGAAGCAAACTGCACTTGCAAAGACGTTTGAGAGCTTTCTACTCGCGTGAAACACATAAAGGTATAGTTGAGGCGCCGGGAAACTCACATTTTTCGACATGCTGGCGGGCGTAGCGTAGTTCTGGGCGTTTTTCCAGGGCAAGTATAAATTGCCGGACCTTTACCAACGAGTGGTTTTCATTGAGCAGCTCAACCGTAGGCGAAGAAGAGAAGTCTCAGCCTGGAGCCAACGTTGGATCAGCCTGGAGCCCACGACAAGGAGACTATTTCTTCGTCACTGTTGACCGCTTGAAGTGTCCATCTTCCTATTAACCCTTTATTTTCCCAGGTTTTATCCTGGGCAGTGATTCAATAAACGTTCGCAAGTCCGTCTTCAACCGCGCATACGGTTGACCTTTACGTTACTAGACATAACTGATATCGCCGACCATTATAACGGAAATATAATAGCTACTGCTGTGCGAACAGGCGAAACAATTGTATGTGGATTGACAAACCTCAGCACAATTAATATTTGGGGTTTTACGTGCCAAAACCACTTTCTGCTTATGAGGCACGCCGTAGTGGAGGGCTCCGGAAATTTTGACCACCTGGGGTTCTTTAACGTGCACCTAAATCTAAGCACACGGGTGTTTTCGCATTTCGCCCCCATCGAAATGCGGCCGCCGTGGCCGGGATTCGATCCCGCGACCTCGTGCTCAGCAGCCCAACACCATAGCCACTGAGCAACCACGGCGGGTAAACCTCAGCACAAATGCGATACAAAAGTTAACGCCATTCAATCATGAAGCTATTTCTTATCATGCGTATCGCCCCGTGAGCATCAGATGCGCGATAGCCAAGACGAACAACTCGTATATAGCATAAGAGCTGTATAGACGCCTGTACCCACAGGATTTGCGAAAGGTACCCAAACACTTTCGCACGTGCAGGTCATCGTCTTGTAGTTTCATTACATCTTGGCGATCTTGTTAAGAACGAGATTGATTCTGTCAGGCTGAGCAGTGCTGAATACCAAGGTGTTGGCACACGGGTGGAGGCGCTCGGGAATCCATTAGCTCATCTGCACTCAACGACTGTGACGTGGTCCCAATTGGACAGTTCGACATCCACAGGAAACAAAAAAATCATTCTTCACGGTGGAGGAAGGCGACTAGGGAGAGGTCTGAAAGGACGACAACTTGTTTCGAAAGTTTTTCGCTCTCGGCGGCGTCCTGTCTCCGGTTACTTAGCGCTACATTGATAGCGAGGAGCGGTGCGCTGACGTACTCGTGATTCGCGCGACAAAGCGTTGACGCCATTACGTAACATATTTCACGCTCCTGACACCTTTTAGAGGCGCGCCCTCCGACGCCCGCACGATTGATGAAAGGCGAAGCGTAAAGGGTGAGGCTGCGTAGACGCGTCAAAGACAGGCCGCCGTGTTCAAGCTTAAGCGCCATTTCGCAAACATTGTCACCTACCATCTAAACCTCCCCGCCCCCTCCTTCCTGAATGTGGCCTGGTTCGCTTAAAGACGTTGAGAGTGTGCATTCAAGTACGAATTTTAATGCCAGTCTTAAGAACAAAGTTTCTTTCTATGGTATTCAACTTAATGCATTATTATGTGATTCTAAGTGATCAGTCGTCTTATAATTTGAAATGGTAGTTATGCACGTGTTTTCGAGGCCGACTGCGTGAAATTTGGCCACGTACATCGTAATTTGACGAATAAACTTATTTGTTCGAAATAGAAGCGGAGTTTGATTACTGTGCTCTGTTAGCACAGCTACATTGTAGACGATAGCACACGTGACACTGCCCAGAATGCTTGAAGCCATGTGCCCACAGATGATCGCAGGTTCATTGAAGAGGCTTCAGGCAAGCCTAGCCTTACTCGAGTGCCTTGGCGACTGTCGGAAAAAACGAGATCTCTTGCTAGGACAACTTATTAGATGTCGTCATCTGCGGGGTAGCCAACCGAAACAACACCTGGTTAACCTCCCTGTACTTTATGTGCATCCTTTCTCTCTCTCTCTTTCAATGTTCAATAATTCGCTCTTTTTTTTTTTTTTCCTCAACGGCGAGTTTTTGCCGATGCAAAATTTGGGTGAACTATAGCCCTGGTGGCTTTACTCTTGCAATGGCAGTTTCGGCTAACACACTGCGTGAGACCTAGGCGTCTTCTGCTGCTCTTGCCATAATGGCGAGATTGGTTTTTTCTAACAGCTTTGATCTCTGATTTGCTGATGCTTTCCGTTTGTGACCAACAAGAAAACGAGTCTTTTACCGTGTGCAGGGAGATTCCCCACATACTCGGATTCCCCAAAGTTAGACTTCTTTCCTAATTGTACGCAAGCAGAAAATATGCCCCTCGTCTTACGACGTTACAATCAGAGCGAGAGCTTCAAATACAGTGCATGTGGGGCACCAGGTTGAACACATAGCTTTGGCACATTGTGGCTCTCTATGAAATTTTATATTATGATTGATTGATTGATTGATTGATTGATTGATTGATTGATTGATTGATTGATTGATTGATTGATTGATTGATTGATTGATTGATTGATTTTCCCCGAAGCGGCACGTTGGCCGCTGAAGTTTCCGTAGTGGAAGGTCAAAGAGTTCTGTCCGAATGAACAGTTGCCACCTAGCTTCCTATATGACGTGCTCAACGCACACACGTTATTCGCATGCGTTCTACGTTTACCGAAACTCGTCTTACGTCCTCCCGCCCTAGTCATGCACTCGCTCATCGCTGTGAGGCTCTTTAAAACATCAACAAAGGTGGCAACGTTCATCAGCTGCCTCGCGTGATACGTTAACACTGGAGGAGGGGGGGGGGGAGCATTGAGTGCAAGCAAGAACCATGGAGAGGGGTACGTGCGTTCAGAGATTACAGGTCTGGGTGCCTGCTAGGTGGGCGATCGCACGAGCACAATAGTTACGAGCTATCAGGTAAAGGAAGCCATTCAGTAGCTGCGTTCACTGTGTAATCACTCCACCCCCCCCCCCCCCCCCCGCCGCTTGCGCGCTTGATAGAAGGGAAAATCACACAAACGGCCGTTAGTCGTTGTGTTCTACTTTTCCCTCTCACAAATGAAAGAGGGGGAGGGTGATTAACCGGCAATTTACCCATACTCGTGCCCGGTTAGTTTCCGTATACTAGGGGAAGGGGAAAGCAAAAAATAAAGAGGGTCCAAGCGTTCTCTCTTTTCTCCCCTTTTTTGTTGCAGATTGTTCCGCGATGTATATGTGCACTTCAGGGACATTAAAGAGAAACAGAAAATTAGGTCTGACTAATTAATGTATTCTTCGAGAACTCTATCTATTTTGTCTATTTCGTGGTCGAGAGGTGATTATTAGAAGAAAAAAAATGAACGCCAATGTTCATTTTTATTTTTGCTTCGTGCGGGCACCCCAGCGTTGGCACATAGAGTGATGTCACGAATTTCAGAAAATTTCATCTTGCTTCGCTGTTGTGGTGCAGAAAAAGTTTTCGAAGCTTGCCAGGTTGACTCTTTGGCTGCTATTAAACATAATGTAGTCCATCTTTGCCAATAAAATAATTAACTAGGCCCGAGCAGGACCCGTCAAAATCGAAGACGTCACGGCAAGCTGGTACAGGAACTTCTTCAAGGGGGTATCGCCAGCCGGCTTCTGCGTCTTTTCTCGCTTGCCAAACCTCCTTTCATGTCAAGAATTACACCTTTTTCGGTATTGTGAAAGCGTAATTTACTAATACAACTCCAATAACTTATTTCGTTCGTGTCCCTTTAAATATAGCGAGTGTTCAGTTGCCCAAAGCTGAGTCTTGCGCAGCACTTGCGAAAGCCACCACATGCTACCAATAGTGCGCAGTTGTGCTGCATTTTTCCTACCTTCGCCTGTGTTCTAGCATAACTGACCACTGTTCTCTTTCTGAAAAAGAAAAAAAACAAAGCTCACCGACGATTAGGATACTCTCTAATGCGAAACTTGAGTACAGCTCTATACGTGTTTTCATTTCGCGATATATTGGCTGGCGCGGACAATCTGTCTCGTGCGGCAGGTTGGTAACGGAGCCAAGTGTGGCGCGACTTCCTCTCTAATCGGGAGATCGCAAGAGGCAGCGCGTGGGTGACGTGAAGGCGCGGGTTATAGCAGCCGCAGACAGACCTCCGTTCATGTAGCGCTTTGTTTTCATATGTGGTATCGGTGGCGTCATCGGTGAATAGACGACGCACGCTACACTGGTGCCATCTAGTAGACATCGTCGCCGCAGAGCCCGTCTTGCCGCGGAGCTGCGGTTTTCTTCTCCCGCTTTCGCCATACCCTCCTCCTCCGCTTTTCTCCTCATGCTCTCTTCGCTCTCGCCGTTTTTCACGCCCCGCTGCGCTCCGCGTTCGCTCTTTCATCCCTCGCTGTGCTCGTTCGCTCGGTTACAAGGGACGCCGACACCGATGCTCGCCGAAGGAACGGGCGCCTAAGTGCTGCGCTCTAAATATAAACCGGCCAATTCTATCTGGCATTCACCTCCAGTGCTAGGCAGACATCCTGATGCAAATACGTATCCTAAGGACCAGGCAGAAGTGATGGCCAGAAATGGGCGAACAGGGATCGCAATGAACGTTCATGGCGAACAGGTACGCTGTTGTGCAAATATTAACAGCAGTGCTCTAAGCCCAAAGTGCCACGATAGGGAAAGGAGAATGCATCTCTTTGAGGCTCTTTGAGTGCGCCTGCCTGTCCGCATCTGGCAAAGGCGTAGCTTTGAATCGTAAAACCCTGCCTGTCATAAAACTCTTGCGGAAGGAATGGGGGGGGGGGTGTAGAGAAATGCAAAATGGCCGTATTGTCGCAGGCCTTGGTCGGGAAGCAGCCGAGTGCGCACCGGGCCGCCGTCCTCGCGTCGCAGGCGGGGTGCTCTCGCGCGTGCCTCGTACCGTCGACGATGCTGCCGCGGTGCGTCTTCATCGTCGTCGCCGCAGCCGCAGAAGCCCGGGGACGCGGCCATTATCAATCACCCGCTCAAGATCGGCCATCGTTAGCGCTGCGAACCTTCGACGAGCGGCGGGCGAGGAGAAGGAGGAGAGACAGAAACAAAGGGCCATTCTCGAGACGAGCAACCCTCACGACGACGCGAGCGGCCTTGCCGTCGCAATGTCAGTCAAGGTTAGGAGCTGTGATCGTTTCCGGAGGCACGGGTACAGTATACACTATGCAACGTCTCTGAGCTTTACTGTTTAGGCTACTTCAGCTGGCCGCAGATCGTGAGATGGTTGTGCATCGCAGCTGGCATGTCAAACAGTAGCTCTTTTTTCGTTTCTATTGGGATTGTTGTTTTTTGTTAACGTCAGCTTCTGTTCTTTTTTTAAGTCGTGGGGTGTGTGTGTAAGCGGGGTGGGGGGTGGGGAAGGTAATGAGGCAGGTAGGTGCTATTTGGTGCTCATCGCACCATCTGACTTTTTTTTATAACTTCAATTCCTGAACTGCGCTTTAAGCGAAGCACGCTTTTTAAGTAGCCAAGGACGGCATGATGTAGAGATTCCTTTCGCATGATTCTAATCTCCTTTCCCATCACCACACCGACGACAACCGGTCAGTCTCAGTGATATAATGGGTGGGGCACCGCTTGGACTTCCAACAATGCGCGAAAAGGAATGGCATTGAAACAGAATTGCTGCATATTATCTCGGCCAAGGTTTCCATTGTTGTCTCAGGTAATAAACCTTAACAGCACGGGTGCTCACGTGCCATACGAGAAGCTGTACCTGGAGCGCGGCCATCGATAATGGTCTTGTTCTGCATTAGGGTCGCTCTTGGTGCGGAACTTTCTTTACTGACAAGTTCGGTGTGTGTCTTCATTCTTCTCGTACTTTCTGCCGGTGGCGGTGGTGGTGGTGGTGGTAAACTTTATTGAAAGGGGGAAGGGTAAAGGGGGACGTGGCTGAGGGATCGGGCTCGAGAAAGGCCCTGGGCCTGCTTGGCCTTCTCCGCCCAGTCCACCAGTTCAAGCTGTTGGTCGAAGTCCACGGAACTGAGCTAGGCTGTCCAGTCAGTCTGCATTCGTGCAGTACTTGCATAGTAAAAGCATGTCGCCATTGTTATTTAGACAAGCATCGCAAATAGATAGATAGATAGATAGATAGATAGATAGATAGATAGATAGATAGATAGATAGATAGATAGATAGATAGATAGATAGATAGATAGATAGATAGATAGATAGATAGATAGATAGATAGATAGATAGATAGATAGATAGATAGATAGATAGATAGATAGATAGATAGATAGATAGATAGATAGATAGATAGATAGATAGATAGATAGATAGATAGATAGATAGATAGATAGATAGATAGATAGATAGATAGATAGAGAACGCTATAGCGAAGTTACAGCATAGCGATCGGCTGAGGTCTAGATACAGTTCTACCTTCGGCAATCAGTTATCAAAACTCGAAATTCTACATTCTAGATGTTGTAACAAGAGCTGGCTACGTGTGTGCTCCTTCAACAACAACAACAAAACAAAAACAAAAAATACCGACGATTACGTTACTTCCTAATGCGAAATTTGAGCGCAGCAAATAAGCTGTTTCACCTTTTCGATAGATTGAGGCAAAGAAATCGAGCAACACATGTATGCGCTATCACAGAATTTTTTTTTTTATATTTCCCGTACTCCTGGATCATCTCGACGGCGGCGACGGTAAGCTTCTGCTTCGGCGGCACGCACCTCTGGATTCTGACGGCGACGGCGCTGGGCCTCTGCTCTGGCAGCTCGTTTAGCAGCAGCAGCAGCAGCAGCAGACGGAGGACTTCCATCGGTCGTCTCGCTCATGGCTCAGAAAGAACTGGCAGATAATTTCGCAGTGGCGAACGGCAGCGGCAATTTCGGCTCGGGCGGTGCATATATACAGATCCGCCGCCACCGATCTGGCTCTCTGATTGCCACCGCACAGGGGTTGCATTGGAGGAGGAGCGAAGAAAGGAATTAAGTTCGAGCCGGCGCTTTGACAACCGCAGACTCGCAGTAAGAGGGGGGAGGGGGGCGGCGTGTACACCCAGCGGCAAACGATGGGGGCAGAAGCGCGCGCAGCAAGCGGACAACACGATAAAGGGAGGAGGGAAGAGATAGCAGCGACTGACTGATGCCGCTGACGCCGATAGTGAGTCAACCCCAGCTGCGGAGTTGGTTTCAGGGACAACGCCGCCGATGCCGACACAAACAATATGATACCCTCGCTTCCGCAGCGCTAAGAACCAGGTCTAGCCGTGGGAAGGTGGTCACGTATTCGTCGACGTGCCGGGGCCTACGTGAAATAACCGGCGCGTCGGCAACTGAAGAGCACCCTATCCGCCACACAAGAACAGGGGGGGGGGACCCTTTCCTCCTCTTTCTGCATGGCGGCGACGGTGTTCTATGCAGTCACGTTATCTTGACTCTCTAGCGGCGTCAGCGGCATCCAGCGGTATCAGTCGGTCGCTGCTAGCGCTGGGGGGATGAAAGGGGGGCGGAGCTGGTTACGAGGCCGACGACAACGCCGACGACGACGCGAAACCCAGGAACGGACGCCAAAGAGCTGCGCTCTAAAAGACAATCTTAAATTCAGCAGGCTGCAAAAAAGAAAAGAATACACGAAGCAAGAATAAAAACGTGGCTTAACAAGAATAGTTTTTTTTCATACTCAAGTAAACTCTCGCTACAGCCTCCAATAACATGACAGCTCCTTTTCCTTTCCATATCTTTTTTTCAGCCACTCCGAGCTCTCTGGTAGAGGGTAGAGGACTGCCCATGCTGGTTTACTTAAACTACGAGCTCATTTTTCTCTTTGCACTCTGGAAGCGTTTGTCACCGGACCATGTTATGCTTTCAAGCGGTAAAATTATTACTTCAAGACTCGTTAGCTTTTGTCTCACCATGTACAAGTGGCGATGGATGGCAATAGGTTACCGAAAAGATCTGCCTAACACAGATATAATATAACCGGGCTGTTCCGTGACCACTTAAAAAATGCATGATCCGCCTTTTTTTATACAACCCACCCAGCTCACCCATCAATACGGTAGCACGTGCTGCAACAATTAACTCGCCAACATAACCTAACAAACGGAATGCCATCCAAAAACAGCGGCCTCCGGACTACTTATAGACGACGAATAAACAGCCGCAACAGGGAGTCCCTGCAAGCGCCTCTTGACCGGCGATGTTTTTTTTCAGTCCGCTGATTGATCGTTTGTGTGCATAGCGTATACTCTCTCTCTCTCTCTCTCTCTCTCTCTCTCTCTCTCTCTCTCTCTCTCTCTCATTCCGCAATGAGAGGCTCGCTATCGCTCGTACCGAAGCGGCCTAAAAATCGTTAAATAAATGACGCTATACCGGGCGACCAGCTGAGAAGGCTATCTCGGGGTCGTTCC
The DNA here is from genome assembly GCF_050947875.1 of Dermacentor variabilis. Classification (NCBI taxonomy): domain Eukaryota; kingdom Metazoa; phylum Arthropoda; class Arachnida; order Ixodida; family Ixodidae; genus Dermacentor; species Dermacentor variabilis. The sequence continues at coordinate 126,413,741 of NC_134573.1, read as the reverse complement.
CACATTGGCAATGGATTGTACGTCTAGTTTCGCGCGAATGCATTGTCGCGGAGCGGCTAGCTGCGCCAGCTATATCCTGTATAACCCGGAAGTGTAGGAACGGTCGTGGGCAGTGTCGGCCCTTGTAGATGCTCTTCAGATAGTGACCGACGGAGGGGGGGGGGGGGGGGCGGGGGCGTGGCCCAGGAGTTGTTTCGCGCAGCTTGCAATGAGACAACCCCGCGGCATACCCCGGGCGAACACAGTCATATGGGCGCCTTTAACGCTTCTTATCTTGTACTCACAGGTGTACGGGGGTCGCTTTGTGCATGCAGTTCACGGTGATCTGGCCGGTAGAACGTAAGGATTACTCACGCTCGATCTTATTCTGCTCTTATCATCTACCGTTCACGACCCGGCGATTCCGGCGATAACGTGGGCGCAACGCCACTCGTACACTGACGAAACGGGAAAAGGAGTAGCATTGGAATAGAACCGTTACATTATACCGCACTGCAAACCAATTTACAACCTTAAGGGTGTTTTCTCTTTATAACTCACATCCTTACACCCTTACAGTTTAAGTTATCGACCGACTTGCACTCCTAGGGGTGTAAATCGGTTGACAGGGCTGCCGTTACGTAGAAAGTGTGTTATGCTGGTCGCCATGTTACTAAAGATATAAACACAGTCACAAGTTACATAGGAAGAGAGAGCGAGAGCAAAGGCAGAGAGGCTAACCATGCAGATGGCGTCACCGTAGTTTGTTACCCTGCACAGGTGTCGAGACAAAGCGGTTAGAAAAGTGGGAGCAAGAGAGAGAAGCAAAAGAGGAACAAAGAATGGCAGGAAGCGTTAGAAGCGTCCGTAACGGCAAGCAAATCGCAAATGGCGCAGTAATTCAGAAACGAGCGCCACCGATCATAAAGTCAGTATCGTAAATACTAAATCAAAGTCGACGCGCCCACTACGCCTAGCGACGAGGCTTTCTTGTTCATATCGTCACGGGATGAAACTGGTGAAAATGCGTAGCCATATATAACGATTGTTACAGCCAAAGATCTCAATACGAAAATCGATAGAAGCTATGGTAGGAGAGGGTAGGCGAAGGCAGGCGAAGAGAAATGGGGAAAATATTTCATGTGATTGCACAGCAACTGTCTGAATTGCTACACACTCAAGAAGCCGTGGAATGGACACCTGAAGCAAGGACGCAGATATCATCGGCGAACATGGCTAACTTCACAGTGCTCGATCAATTACCCGTAGCAGTTCTATGTTGATTGTGACCAGATCGGTCGGCATAGAACTCGAAGTCAAGCATTAAAAGGTAGAGCGGCGTATCTTTTCTTTTTCTTGCACATTAATTGAGAGCTCAAAATTAAGTCACAGGTACGCTAGCGAAACACTCCAACCCAAAGTGAGCTGATTCAAGAACACCCGATGTGGCTTTCCTGAGCAACGTTGTCCTATGATCATTTTTATTCAGCAAAGATATAGCGACATAAAATAAGTATTTCGGTTTCTCCACGCTGAACTTAAAGAAACCTACCATGTCATAAACTTGCTATGCACTCTGATGAACTTGGCAATGTTAATTAAGTTACCACATGCATACTTAAATATTTTCACCTACAGCACTTGTGAAACTGCTCGTGGCTCAATGTCTCAAAAGGCAGCAGGCTCATTGGTCTTAAGTGCTGATATTTTCCGGTGGTCCTGGTGAAACCGATCAGTATGTCATCAATTATAATTAGTCGCTGCCAAAAACGTCGGAGGCTTAAGGACACACGCCTGCCTCTCTCCTCGTCCCTAAGAAACGCAGCCTTCAGCAAAGTTTCCAAAACAACGGTTGCAAGCAAATTGGCGTATATTGTGAAGCACGTTTATGAACCGTCACACCCAAAGCACCTCCGTTCGTTGCGGGCAGATCGAAGAACGGCGCGCTGAATTAGGAAACACGAAGGTAGCCAGCATCGAACGACAGAAAGCTGAGCTAGTTGGTAATGATTCATTATTCGTGTTGTCCACTTCTCGTCTCTTGTGTCCTGTCTGCACGCCTCACCTTTTTTGCATAGCCAGCATCATTGAGCAAAATATGTAACACGAGAGAAGCGACAGAAGTATACGGGCTGGCACCACTGGTAACTCGGCTGTTCCATCCTCTTCTCCCACCCACGTACATTCAGCTCCCGCTGAACGGCGGCTGCGAAAAAAAAAAAAAAACCGTGTCGGCCGGTAGTCGGGCTTCGCTCCGCATATAGCGTCGCGTGTATGCGCGTCGTTGTCTTGACCCCCAACGGCTCCCGGCGGCTTCCATCTCGATCGACGTGCGACCGGTGGCGTGGAAGTGATGGCCCAGCCGCTGACGGAACGGCCAGCGACTTACAAAGCAGCTCGGCCGCACTATACGCATCCCAGCAGCTCCCCATTGCTCTTGGTAGTGTGCTACGGGGCACGGTACATAATGCGTTGCTTCCGAAAGCCCCGTGCGGACGCCTTCACCGGGCCGCCGGGCCTCCGGCCACGTTCCCGAAATAGTATGGCTCGCGCTGACCCTACGCCCTTCTGCGGCCGCACTCGCGGTTGGCGAATTCCGTTGACGCGGGGCCGACGCGACGGCAGCTCGCTGTGCTGTGGGCGCCGACGCTTAACGACGCTTGACGGGCAAACACTCGAGACAAAAGAAGAGTTGGACGGCTGGAGGTGAGTCCGCGGGGACGGAGGGGCCGAATCTGGGTTGCCGCGTCTTTCTCGACGGCCGGGCGAGCGCGAGCTTTCTTTCTTTCTCTCTCTCTCCTGGCAGAGGTCACGGATCGGGGCGTGTAATGTGTATCGACCGATGTCGCGCCTAAACAGAGCGCCTGTTTTCACCCTCGAGACACGGCGCATGCGCGAGCCACCGGTGCCCGCGGTAAGTGCGCCTGTAATATAACACACGAAAGAAGTAATTGCATTCGTGCGTCCCCGATACCAGTGCTCAGAGCTCGGATCGAGCGAGGAGGTTCGCCAGGGCACGTTTTCAGGAGTCCGTATACGAACGCTTCCACAATTGTCATGCCGAATAGCTCCCCCAGAGATAGGGACAATGTCTTCGGCAAACGCAGTGAGAACGGAACTATCTCGTTACGACAACTTCGCGCCCACAAAATATAAACGAGACCGTATCGACAAGGTATATTCAAATACAGGCTGCTATAGTACCACCGGTTACGTAGATGTCAAGCGACGAACAACCGTTTTCGCCCTGCAGAGCACTTTGTTTTAGCTGTCATTCTGGTAGTCTCAGTGATAGCGTCACCTCGCTATTATCCATATTGTTAACTGTTATCCACAACTGAATCGAATCCGTTTGTCTGGCGAGTGTTCGCAAAGAGCGAATAAATCCCAACCCCACTCCCTATTGAACTCCGATTTCGACAGTTTTCGTACCTCCTCCGGGTGGAGTACATTTTCTGACTCTGCTTGAAGACATACCGAATTCACATGTGCCATTGGGGAGCAACAATAATTAACACCCGATAATTGAGTTAACTATGGGACCGGTAGTCACTCTTGCGAAAGGAATGGCCAGAACTATACCCGTGTAGGTTAGCAAACCTGATGCAATCCTTCTAAATCTCGCTGCCTATCCTGGTCTCTTCATATCTCTTGACCAGCATGCTTCGATGAACAAATCGCCATGCGTACGTTTCTATCAAAAGAAGCGGACGCAGGCGTCATGGGTCTCCTATGACACAATACAAAACGACCGCAGCGAGGCATGTTCTTTCGCGCGACGGACGCCTTCATTTCAATTCATTCAACCGCGTCTTCCACGAACCCTCCGAGTTCATGCTTTTCATTCTTTCTCCCGCACGTGCGCCCCAACTTCATATATTCCCACGACGCTACTGCGAATCTAGCCCAAGGCTCTCAGCGCGCAAGCTCCAGGCTTTAACGCCATAAGCCAACAGAAGCGCTCGAAATACAAAACAAATCTACACGGGCAAACCCGGAGACCCTTCCTACCGTAGTTATCTGTCCACTGAATTTCATTTCGCAACAACCTGCAGAGTGCCAAACAAACGCACCTCCCCCTGACGTTTCGCTCTCTTCTCTTCCGCTCCTCCGCCTGCTGTCCGTCAGTGCCCATCGCGAACGCTAACATTATCGGCCTTTGTTTGTAAACAAAAAAGCTGCTTTACATTCGCTCACACAGTCGGGTTTTTACGGCGCGTGCGACTCGCATATTCGCAGTTCAACGCGAGGTCACCGCGTTTGCTGGTGTCGGCGCGAGGCGACGAGCGATGGCGACTGACTGACTTGACCGGCCGTACAGTAAGCGAGAGGCGCGGACAACAGCTCCGTTTGCCTCGCTTTCTTTTTTGCGCAACCTCCGGCGAAAAGAGGCCTAGCTGCTGCTATCTGGAAACAAAGACGGCAACTGGTCGGCGCTCGGAAGACATCGCGTTTGACCCGCGGCGGTGAACTGTATAAGTCGGTGTGTCGCACTGACCGCGAGTATAGAGTGTGAACCAGACTCGCCTATAAGAGTGGCAATCGGCGAGTTTTTCCGCCATGTTTTGCAAGAAAGAAAGCGCAAGGCGGCGCCGCAATAAGACCACGCGTGGTCATGCCGCATGCTTGGTCCACGGGCTATAGAACAAATAGATATGGAGAGAGAGAGAGAAAGAGAGAGAGAATGAAGAGGAAAGGCAGGGAGGTTAACCAGATATGAGTCTCCGGTTTGCTACCCTACACTGGGGATGGGGGATAGGGGTTAGAAAGATGACAGAGAGGAAAACACTAAAAAAGGAAAAAGAAAGAAACACGCACACATGGAGACAAGCACACAAAAGGCGTTCCAGTTGAAGTCGTTCACACAGGCCATGTTGTTGTTGTTGTTGTTGTTGTTGTTGTTGTTGTTGTTGTTGTCGTCGTCGTCGTCGTCGTCGTCGTCGTCGTCGTCGTCGTCGTCGTCGTCGTCGACCTGGTCACCTACATTCAGCATGAGAAATAGATCTGGAAATTAGCAGCTATAGTGTAGCGCTAGGTAGCGGGTGCGAACGCTCGCGCCGCCGGCCACTCGACCACTCCCGACGAGTGCGATTCGCACTGTATGTGAAGACGTATAATTTTTCGAGTGCTTTTTACAGGTAGGAGTCTTAAAATGTCATTTGAGAGGGAAGTGGTCGATTGTCTTTGGCTAAACGTTGCAACGGCAACGTTAAAAGTCGTTATACTTGAACAAGCCGACCTTTAAATGCTTCTTTGTCGAGAGAACAAAGTCGAGTGAGGAATCACTTTTTTTTTTTTGCAGTTGTAGGACATAGCGAGGTGGATAGAGTTATATTAAAGGAGTGGTGTTGTCAAGGACTGAACCTGGTTGGCTGCCCTAAAATGGGGGAAAGGAAAGAGCATAGGAAAGGACAAAGAGAAGCAGACAGGACAAGAGTTAGAGCAACACTAAAGAGAAAGACACTTTTAGCTGTGTTGTAGTAAATTGCCTTTCTACAATGCTAAACTCATACTTAGCGTGAGAGGGAGCCTGACAAGCTTGAAAAGATGCAAGAGTGAAAAACGAGTGGCGACGCCTCCTTCAAGTTGCCGCACCAGCTCGCAGTGACGTCACATTTTGTCAGTGTCTGCTCGAGCCTGTTTTTTAGCCGTACAGTTGGGACTGCACTGCATTTTAAAGGATTTAACTACTAAACTCTGCGAGTTTCGAGAGCTGTTACTGCGCGACAACAGTTCAAATACGAGAAAATACACTGAAATCGGTGAACATTTGATTACACCAGTGCGAACCCCGTCAAAATCTATGACGTCACGAGCAACTGGTGCGGAAACATCAAGCTGGATTCGCCACCTGTCTTTCATTATTCGCGTTTTCTTGCTTACCAGGCATCCACTCATGGTGAGAAGCATTCCGGCATACTAGATGCGTTATTCACTAATATTAAAGCGCACAGCAGAGCTGCCTGTCGAGCAGGGTTGTCGAGGACGTATACATCAGGACAGTCCTCCTGTACGTGTATCGAAAAAAAAAAGAAGTCGCAGTTCCGTCCCAAATGCGAAGCATCGATTGCGATGGCAAATTAGTGGACAGCTAGCTATACGAAGTAAGGATAGTAGTTTTATCGACCGTATAATCTTGTAAAAATAGGTATACTAAATTAAAAAGCATGGTGTCAAGCGCGCACAAGCAAACATGAACTCATCTCATTCGATGACCGCGGAAACTCGCTGTCAAAACGTTGGAGTGAGGAAGCGCGGCGAGCGAATTGACCTTCGTGCTGCGTCTCGCATCAACGCGAACTAAGCCGCGAAAAAATAGCGCACAGCGGGTTATGTCCTCGTCGCAAACGGCTTTCAAGATGCGGTCATCCGGGCCGCCCGGAGTAGAACGCACCGGGCGGCATTACTGCATTACAGCATTTCATTTCTAGTACATCAGGCTCCTTTCTACTTGTTCCTCGGAACCCAGCAGCGACTGTCGCGTTCATTGCCAGCCCTGTTCACAAATCTCGGTCCCTTTCATTTTGTCTTCGAAACAAGATTTTGCCGCAAGACGTTCGAGCTTTAATTGGAGGCTTTCTACCTGCAGCTAACGATGGCATTCGGCTCTGCGAGATTCATAGGCCAGAATGGCTTCTCCTGGGTAAATGAGTAATATTGTTCATTCTCAAGCCGCACTCGCCTCGCTAAAAAACAGACAAAAGTTTTTCGAATACACATTTATTGTACGAAACGCTGAAAGAGCTCGCAAAAGCAAGGGCAAAGCATCACGTTATAGTGTTCCAGTGGCTACCAGCTGCGAATCGGGTGCACAACAACGAAGAAAGATTCAACCTTCCTCTGTCACGTAGTGAAGCCCGCTTGCTGTGGCCGGTGGTATAGTTGGGTACCCTTCAGTGGCGTAGCCAGGGGGTGGCAGCACTGATTGGGCACATGCCCCCACCCCCCAAGAACAATTTCTGGCTACGCCAGTGTAGCCCTGTGTCGAGTTTCACCGAAGACTCGGACTAGCAGTCGTCGAAATAACGTGCCTCTCTCGCTCTCTTCGCCACCCGTACCAACGGTTCCCAGGCCGCGTATGCCGCCGACCTACGCCGCGCGTCTCTTGTCAAGATGCGCTGCAATTTACTCCTCTTCCATGGATAATGCACCCATGAGATTTAATATTTTCATAGATAATTGTGAATATACTGTCACTGTTCATGTGGGCCTCAGAGGCCTCCGCTTCTTCGGTTTTACAAGTTTGCCTTAGCAATCGCACGGTCCTAATTTTACGGGCCCCGGCACATAGCGGAGACCCCGATCACCACTTTCTCCAACCGGGTGGGCCCACGTCCGCCATCGAAAGCGCCGACGGCGTGGCCGATTCCGAGTCATCTGCGTGGAACCGCCGCGCGTCGACCTCCGTCGCCCCAGCGGGGGGATGCCCGTGCGCGACGATCGGCGCACTGCGAATGCGTCACGGTTCCGGCCTTGCCTCTCGGCCGTTTTCCTTTGTTCGGCGCGCCCCGCCGATGCGCTCGGCTTCGGTACTCGGGTTCGGCGTCTGCCGCCGGGGGTCCCGCCTCTGCCCGCCCGAAAGGTTCGCGGCGCGCGCACCCACCGCCCGACGTCTCGTACCCGTGCAATATTTATTCGGGTCGAGGTCCCCCCTCTCTGACGCTCCCGACGCCGCAGACTTTCTCAGCGCAGCCAGCGTCCAAGTTCCGCTTTGTTTGCATCCCTCTCCCTCTCTCTCTCTCGCCTTGCTTGGCTTTGAGCGCGCCGCACTGACGTTCCTTCCCGAAGGCAGAGGAGTAGGGTCGTCACCGCCGTGTCAGCTGTGTTGCTGACGCCTGTCGCTCGATTCGTGTAGGGTTTTCGGTGTAAGTACCCGGGCCCCCCGTAGGGACTGCGCCTGGCGTCTGGCGGCGCGCGATTTGGTCGAGGCGACTGCATGTGTATACATAAAATGTGCTGCACTGCGTGCATACATCGATTCTTAGGTAACGATAACGTGGCCTTACGTTTCTAAGAGGCTAGCAGCTGGAGGGATTAGGAGACGCTGCGACGGAAAAATCCTGTCTCGGGTGTGACCCGGTGCATCGTTTCTTTTCTTATTTTTCTCTATCTCGCGCGCACTGAAGGTTGGGGCAAAGAGTTCAGCAACCTGCTTCATTCCCCTTTGCACCGTGGATTAGCTTGCTGTAGCAGAGACTACGTTGTCACACGTGGAGAGGAATCAGCAATTGAGTCACTCAAACGCCTGGGTTAGGTCGTGTCCAATCGACGCTTACACGGTGGTTGTTTTTGAACCCCCCCTCCCCGCCCCCCACGAAAGTGAGGACTCACCTGCAATGTTCTTGTTTAGCTACAAGTGCGTGCCACTGCTTACGTGTCGTGCACTGCTCACAGGACAGGACATCATTGTACCGGGTTCTTCTCGCCCTTCGATCGTTGCCTGTGTGTGCAAGTGTACCACGTGTTAAACTCATCATCCCAGCAATCCTTCCAGCGCATTCTTATGTATCGCATTGGCCGGTGATTTATAAGAGAATTACTTCGCCAGCACACATAAAATCAACAGACGCCACACTAGGACGCTGCACACTAGGACGTGGACGGGCAGAAAATGTCGCCTGCCTCCGATCTATCGGTCGTGTCTGCAATAATACCGGCACTTATGTTTTTGAGGTGGTAAGAAGCTCCAGAGCGGAAATACCTCACACCTGTGGGAATCCGCTAGCGACACGTCGCTACAGTAGGCAACGGTGGGCTGTGACGACACTGCGTGGTGGAGGACCATACAACTCTGTCTATATGTCATCGGTGGCACATATTGCCTACGTAATTTAGTTCATAGGCTACCCGTACGCATTCCATGGACACGGCAGGAGAAGCTGGCGAAAGACGTCCTGCTTCTTCAGAAGAACGCTCCATGTGTCACGAGGCGCTAGTTGTCCCATTGCAGAAATCGGACCGTCTATAGGCTATGAAGTGGTTGGCAGTTCCTTCTATTCTTCGGTATGTAACTTCATCGGAATTTTATCCATCCCCAAAATTTATTAAGGACTCGCACGTCGTCATCAATACTTGTAGCGGTGCGGCGACAGCGCATCGCCCCCGCCGCCATAAACAACTCTGCGGGGCGTCCCGCGGGCCTGCCGTTAACGGACCTTCGTGAGTGAGCCTGCGCCATTTTCTCGTTACCTTATTTAATGTTTTCCTTTCGCACAAAGTTTGTGCGCCGTAGCACTCTCTGCTTCTTTTTCCTCTTTTCTTTTCCATCTCATAAAACTCTCGCCACATCTGGCGCATTGCGTGAGCCCACTCAATTCTCTCTCTCTCTCTCTCTCTCTCTCTCTCTCTCTCTTTCTTCTTTGGATAAAGATAAACTGGACCTACCGAAAATACGTGTTTCCGTCTCATTCGCCACGGCTCTACGCACTGTTAGCATGTAGCTTAAGAACAAAGGCAAATATATTTCATTTCTCCAATGGTTCTTGTTGCAGGACCGTTCTCGCAAGTTTATTGAACTGCGATGTAAGTACACTGAATGAATCGCTACTGCCACTAATCTGTATGCTTCCCTTGCTTGTTAGGACGGGAACTATTCAAAGCCCCTAGAAGCACACGTAAGGGCGTTCTAAAGGCCCCTTGAGTATATATTTACCAGAAGTTTTGAGGGGCCGTGGATACGTATGGAAGAGACCAGAATATATACACTGTGAGAGGCCGAAATCGGTTCAGCATCAGAAACGCCGCGATCATTATGCGACTTCCACCATGTCAGGAACTCACATCGGTCTCTTTCATCATGTGGGACAGGGGGAAGTGGACGAGCGAAGTTATTTATTATCTCAAGCGCTTCGCAAACAACCACAGGAAATAGGAGGGAAGGGTACTTCCTCGTACCGTACGTTCTAACCTACAGGCCGCATTGCCGGCCTACGACAACCGTGAATTATATTCAATGTTCTGACTACGATAGAAGATGCCTTCGCGCCCCGTCCAGTCGTTGCAGAGGAACCAGCCAGCTAGCCACCACCTCGTCCTAAATGCGATCGCAGCAGGAGGGTGCAAGTCCACATCGAAAAGCGGCTTCTGCGCAAGCTTGCTTCGTCGTGATATCTCGGTGAACTTGAGCAGCTTACAGCGTTCACACATCCCGGAGAAGCGCATGAATTGCGCCTCCGAATTCATTCTAGGTCGCTAGCCACGCGAAATACATCGTAGAAGTGTCTTTATTACCCTTTTTGGTGTGTATGGTACCCTAGGAGCGTTCATGGGCTTTCTACCGCATTTTAACTACGTGTCGAAAATTCGGCTTAGTTAGATGTGAACGAAGCGGGGTTTTCAAAGAATCGGTCACCTCGAAATACGGTTGTTCAAAGAAAACTAAGCGGGCCTTCAATGCACAGTTTCAACAGCGAGTATGTGCTACATTCAATCGTTTTCCTTACCGCTATGCGGCAGTTTGTTTCGTTCGCTGCTTGCTACCAGAATGAGACAGCGCTGATACTGAGATTTCTGCAGGGACTACAATGTACTATCCCTCCCAGTGGGCACGGTCGCCGGCCAGTACGTTTAGGGGTACACACCGAGGGGACTATGAATAGAGCAGATGCGGAAAGTGTCGCCGTTGTCTTGGCGGCGCATGGACAAAAGGGCGTCTACGCAACCGCGCCCGAGACGACGGCCGTCGCGGGAACATTCACGAGCACGCACGCACGCGCTCGCCCGTGATCTTGAGAACCCGTCGTCCGCAATCCCGCGTCGCGGGAGGCTGCACGGCGGCGACCTCGTCGTCTACCAGACGCGACTCGTTCGCGCCGTCGCGCGAGCGACCGATGACCGCAGCAGCGACAAGGTCTGCCCCACCCTGCTCTGACCATTAACAGCGGCTCTTCCCTTGATTTCGGCCCCGACGTCACCGCCAGGGCAGCACTCGAACGCACTTGTACGAGGCTCTCTCTCTCTCTCTCTCGAGCTCATAGACAAGGTGGCTGCGCCGAAACATCTTGCGCGGTTTCGGAGCTCGTTAGACAACGCGGAACTCTCTGGTCCAGCGGCACCGCATGGGGGCTCGCTTCCACGTGTCGTGTGGTCTATATAGTTTCCCACGATCGCTGGCTGCAGCTATAGAATTCACCCGGAGAATTATACATATGTCCTTGCCCGGAATCCCAGCGTCTCGGCGGCTGAGGTATACCTCCTCTATAATTCCTACCGCACGTATAATGGCGTGGCTGCCGCTGCGCTGCCTCCATTGCGCGTTCCCTAGAAGTATTCGATGAAGACGCCACTCCCGAGGAGACGAGGCTCGGCCGCCAGGGAATAGCTCGCTCTTGACGGACACCGCCGAGCAAGAGAGACGGACAGGTGAACTGGTTTCGCACTCTCCGTGGAGTTCGCGGTGCGGCGGTGTTTCTCATGTGGAGCCTGTGTCCTTGCTCGGTCTTTCGCAAAGGGGCGCCGTTGACTCCGCTCGGTCGTTTTGTTTCTTCTTCGAATGAGACAGGCGATGCTCGGCGGGCGGTGCGAAAGCCGGGCGCGCTCGTGTTCTCGGCGCGACAAATCTGAAGGCGAGGCGTAAAATTTGCGGGGCGAGGTGAGATGGCGGCGCTTGTTGTTGGCTGCAGGCGGATCTATAGCCTTGCATGCAAATGTTTGCCGGCAATCGCTTTGCTTCGTGCAGGCAGCCCATGGTGAAAGTGACGACTAGATGCAAATGAACGATTAAATGAAAAAAAAAAGAAAGTTAAGCAAGCTTATTTACTCTCGAATAAGGAGGAGGTCCATGGGGCACAGGCGAACAAGATGAGTAATAAAAATCAAAATAGACGAGGCAGTACGCGTGTTAGTAGTTCACACCTCATCAAGGCCACCTGCCTTCAATGTTTAACGTTGCCACACTTTGCAACAGGCACCGCAGAATTAGAAAGCAGATGAAGACGAGCGCCAGCTCCACGCGCCATGCACCAGCACCTGGTTTGACGGACACCAGTGAAGAAGCAGACGAAGCAGACGAAGCCCCCCCTGCTCTCCCCCCCTCCCCCCCCCCCGGTCCACGCACGGGCGCTTGAGTTTTTTGTGTGCTCGGATGACGGTTAGAGGTTCGGGCTCAGCGCTTCAACTAAAGGTCGCCTGTTTTCCTAGAACGTGACAATATGCTTATCACTGCAAAGCAACGGTGGAAAGCGTCATCATTCGCTAATAAATTCGGCATCAGCGATAAATTTCGAGAGGAGACGTAACAACACTCTCCTTAATGTCCAGTGGCCTCGCACAAGTACGATATGTCCCACCCTTGTGCTTGCATGATGCCGCCAGAGCTTCATTCGAAGAGACACAGCCATATATCATCAATACCCGGACATGCTCAAGACCCACGCTCACAGCGTTCTCGCCTAAAGGTTGCGCAAAATGTCAAAGTATTTCGTTGCCGCTTTCAGAGACCTGCACTTGCTGTTTATTATAAGACACTGGTCCTTTGTGTTTGCGCACAAATCGGTCGCTGAAAAAAACCGCCATGTCCCGTCTTCAAAGCCGAGTGAGATAATCGCAAGTTTGTGGAGATAGCCCGGCATTAACTGTGTTCAAATCTTTGTAGATTTTCCGTTGGTGGCTCAGAAGGAACTGATAAACGTACATAATACCACGGGATGCGGTTTCGCGATTCTAGTCTTAACCGAAGGGGTGTTGCTATCGGTCATTATGAGAAAGAAGAGCCTAGCCCAGCCTATAGCAAAACCACGACTCAAGACAATGGTATTGTAAGCACAGCCGCAATAAAACAAAGACAGAACGACGCAATTAAGAACTGCGCGAAAAGATGGTACGTACATTTTTAAGGTGGGGGGGGGGGGGGGCGGCGCCTGAGGCAACGACTTCCGGGGGACGTGACGATGAGAAAGCCAACACGGCTGCTTCGGTTAACGTCCAATGAGCGCGCGCCTTGGCGCTCCTATACCGGCTTAAGAATGAGTGAAAGCAATGGCGAGATAACGCGCCGAAACTGCGATACCACATAGTCGTGACGAAGAGCAGCATCTGCATAGCGAGGTGCGCGTCACTGGTCGGATGGCGCGCTCGCTTCACTGTGAATAAATAAATAAAAAAAATGGGGGTATGGAATAAACGGGGTTGGGTTCGGCCTGTTCGGCTCCACGTCTGGCGCTTAGGTGAACGAGCTCTCCTCGCTACCTGGCTTCGTTTTCACCGAGTTCCCGAGAAGAGAGGCAGTGTCTCTGGCAGCTATCGCTTCGCTGTAAGCCGTGCTAACAGCGTCATCATCACCGCCAAACGTGAGAATTATGAGCGCTTGGATTGCTTGCCTGGTGGCGCATTTGTAGGTGGCAGCAGCTTCCTCTTCGTGGCGCAACAAACCAAATAATATCACCTAACGAGAGAGAGAGAGAGAGAGAGAGAGAGAGAGAGAGAATGATGCACTGAAAGGCAGGGAGGTTAACCAGAGGTAGTTCCGGTTGGCTACCCTGCGTGGGGGAAGGGTTAAGGGGAAGCACTGACTACAGTCAAAGGAGCATGAACACATGCGAACTTTGTGCGCACGAGTAAAGGAAGTCGCAGAAGCTACTGCATATTAACACGAACACGCATGCGCACTTACATAAATAAATAAAAAGGATTTTAAATTGCCCGAGAATATGCAAACACAGTTCACACTATTGCAGACGAATTTCTCATGATTACGCAGCACGCCACCTATAAAACACAGATACATCATATAACTAACACTCACGCGACCAATCTCTCTAAGGGAGGTTGACAGCGTCCTCTTTGCACGAGGTGCACTTTAGTGCAAGGTTAGTTTGTTGTGGTTACTCTAGATTGTTGAGGGTTGTGACGCATGTCACAGCGAAAGCTGTATATGACTAACCTTCCGTAGTTTTTTTCGGCGTCCGGCAACATAAACGGACTTGGCTATTTATAATAAACCCATACGGGTGCAGTGCGGTGGCACAGATGTCAAAATGCGGAACAGATTAGAACGCTCGCTGTGAGCAACAGCTTGACGTCAAGGTTATCGCAGTATATAAGCAGGAGAGGTATCGGCGCTAAAGACAGCTGCGTTATCGATGGGGCGCGCACATATAGTGCGTACACGCGAAGAACAACATGCGTACGAGGAGCGCCGGAGGGAACAGCAACGAAAATGTAAACGGCCCCGGCGCGAAACGACCACCGACGAAGAGCGTTTCCGCGATGCTGAACGAAAACGACAGTCGCGAGCCCCGGCACCTCCGAACGAGCAACGACGCCAGACTCGCAACGCAAAAAAATCTCAACCATTCCACCCTGTAAAGATGGGATGGCAGCGAAAGCACTTTGCTTTTCGTTTGAGAGATTTGACTGTCGTCGGCTTTCGCTGCCATTCCATCTTCACAGAATGTAATGGTTGTCCTTTCTCTCTCTCTCTCTCTCTGTGTGTGTGTGTGTGTGTGCGTGCGTGTGTGTGTGTGTGCGTGCGTGCGTGCGTGTGTGTGTGCGTGTGCGTGTGCGTGCGTGCGTGTGTGTGTGTGTGTGTGTGCGTGCGTGCGTGCGTGCGTGCGTGCGCGTGTGTGTGCGTGCGTGCGTGTGTGTGCGTGTGCGTGTGCGTGTGTTTGCGTGTGCGTGTGCGTGTGTTTGCGTGAGTGCGTGTGCGTGTGCGTGTGCGTGCGTGTGTGTGTGCGTGTGTGCGTGCGTGTGTGTGTGTGTGTGTGTGTGTGTGTGTGTGTGTGTGTGTGTGTGTGTGTGTGTGTGTGTGTGTGTGTGTGTGTGTGTGTGTGTGTGTGTGTGTGTGTGTGTGTGTGTGTGTGTGTGTGTGTGTGTGTGTGTGTGTGTGTGTGACGTGTATCGTGCATATCTTTTCATTTTCCGTCATGCCCATCTGGACCATGCGAGCTATGCCGGCAGAATTCATTAATTCATTTGTTTGTTTTTGTGTCAGTTCACCCTACGGCATCGCAAAGCCCCGTCTGCCGAATCAAGTGCGAATAAGAGCGGTGATGCGGTCTGCTAGACGTGCTGCGCAACTCTGGCCGGCAGCCTTAGTATGAAGGCCCATACCATGCAAATGGCGCCGACCATAGTGAATGTGTCTGCTGTATATACATGATGGTCCTCAAAGTAGCACAATCTTTTTTTATCTGACACAGTTTTCGTGAACGAGTTACCAAGCACTTAACTGACAAAAATTTCTTAACCAATGTTTCGAATTTGGAAATTATGGTGTATGTGTACATTAGAAACTTCAAGAGAATCATATTCGAAGACGACTCCATTTTATTTTACTTGACACTTATAAAGCGTGTGCGTTGCGAGCTTTCATCATAAAAGTTCAAGCTCAAAACGCTAACTTCGCATCCAGAGGCAGGATCCCCGGCACAGAGCTCACCCTGTGGAAAGTGTAGACGCGGATCCGGTAATAGCTGCGCTCATACTCTACGCTAGCAAAAACAACACTGTCTTCACCCTCTCCGCCGCGAAAGGATGGGTCACAGGGAAAGGGGGGCGGGCTCGTTTCGGTATCGAAACTACCGCCTCTGAATGCGAATTAGCGTACTAAGCGTTGAATTCGATCACGAATATCTTTAACACAAACTTTTGTAATGTACTTGCCATATAGACTTATTCGCGAAAACCTTGCCCTCCAAGACGTGCAAACTATACCTTTGCACGCAGCATCTGCGTGGCTAGCATAACCCTTTTTATTGCAATTACTGATAGATTGAGGAACTCGGACGACCTTGTATAGATGCTGCGGCGGCTACAGTGTACACGTCAGAAAAGGATGATCTTGCAGCAGTATGCTTCGCCGTTCTTTGTTTTTTTTTTTTTTTACTTAGTGGACTTATTACTGAGTGTGGTGGCGCAGTCGACACTCCGGGCAGTCACCTCTTATGCAAAAGCAATAAAACTCAGATGTATAGGTGCAAGTTAAGAGGATCCCAGGCGATCAAGTTTAATATGGAGCCAGCCCACCGCTTTGGCGTCCCCCATGAACATCTGTGCAGTTGTGGGACGTTAAATAATGCAGTTTAATTTTGACCTGACCCTCCCCCCCCCCACGTCCCGCCCCCTCTAGCGCTTCTGAAACCACGACTGGGTATCACTTGACGAAAGAGTTACCGTTAATTTTTGTTTTAAGAGTACTCTTAGAGAACATCCTCAAGCAGAAACAACGAGGACACATTTGCTATCTGCTGCAAAAATGGACCTCAATATCAAAAGAGATGTCCATTACTTAAGAGCGGAGAGGGCACATATCATTACGTGTCGTTTGAATTGTAGAACTTGTATGCTAGGCTTCTTTTTCCCTTTCATTATTTCTTTTTTTTTATTTTAGCAGTTGCCGCACAGGAACAGCTACACCTCACGCGATTCGTGGATATTGTTAGCTTCCCAGTCCATAGCAGAGGTCAGCCACACAGTGAAAACTTGCGTACAGTAGTCCCCAAAAAAGGCTCTCGGTTTCGACATTTGGAACAGCCTGCAAATCTAGCTGATATCAGAGAGAACCAAAGGGTGGGAGATTCAAAGGCACAGCTTAGTTCAAGTTACTTCCACAGGACAGAGCGCAAGTGCTTTACTACCCGCATTACTGTTCAGGATTGCTTATCACAAACGCTGATATAACTCTGTGTCCTCCAAAAACTCTTAAGAATATATGGCCGCCTTTCACTTGCAATTCATCGCGCGATTCGTGCACTAGTGCAATACTTGAAGTGCACCGGCTTACGAGACCGTTTATAGTGACCCTGCGTATAGTGTCCCTCCCACACGCACTCAGTGCTTGATCTCTCCCTTTTTTACTCTTTCTATTCCCCTTTTCCCCATCCCCAGTGTAGGGTAGCAAACCGGATGCTCTTCTGGTTGTCCTCACTGTCTTTCCTACCCTTGTTTTCTCTCTCTATTTCTTTCTCTCGCTCAGAACGGTCCAAGTAACTTTTTGTACTGTAAAGGTGCGCTTCGCCAACTTATTTCTATTTTTCGATTTCGACCCATAGATTGTCCTTTTTGAGTGCCGCTTTTATTTATAGATTTCGTCGAGACCTCGAGGATAGGCGCAACACATGGAAAGATACCGGGCGGTGTGTTCTCGGCTGTGCTGACGCTCGAAGTGGCCGTGAGCGTGTCGTCGCCGCAGTGACGTACAAGGGCGCTTTTTGTCTTGGCCCAAGCACCTCTACACCCACCGACACACGAGCGCACAACACACACTGCGTTCTGTTCCGCACCCGCCTCACCGTCGTTCGTCATGCGACGGTCTCGAAGCTTGCGCCGCGTCATACATATGTCGCACGTTCGTGAAATAGGCCTTGGCACATCACCAGGTCTATGCACTAGCGTTTGAAACATTGACTGCTGGCATCCCACGCTTACTTCGCACGTTCAGCGCAGATGGCCTATTCAACGCGCTTGTCTAAGCGCCAGACATTGAAACAGTAGAATAATATAATTTACACTTTTCGAGATATGCGATATGTCACCGTGATACACGGTACGTTAGGTAGCTTCGCCTTGACGTTTGCTGGCCGCATCGCCCAGATTTCGTGAGCTCAACGCTCATAGCAGCAACGCGTTCTTGTGGTTGTTTCTTCATAATTTTTTTCCGTGTTCCAAGTAAGAGTAAATATCATCACAGCGCGCAGACAAACCACCCGAAAGTCCAACATAACGAGTGCAACGCACAAATCGATCGATACCTCCTAACGCCCTGGGACAAGCGGCATGCACGAATCCTGTGATGGAAACGTTACAAACTCAACAAATGGCTCAGAACCCTCACAGAGGAAATCTCACAGAAAAACTCACGAACACGCGCACAAGTTAGCCATCAACAACTGGCTTGGATACCTGCGAGCACGCAGGAAGCAATCTACGCACGAGCAGAGCGTGGTCTCTCTTTCCTACCTTGACTGGGCAACCCAAACGAAAGAACCATTTAGAGGCTATATAACTAAGGAAATGAACTGACCCCGAATTTTTAGCAGAACAAATCACTGACCGCTTCTTCCTACAGCTATCATCACTCGCACCCAGCCCCAACCGGCAGATCGCACTCCTTATGATTTTGTTCGCCCCTACTAAATGAGTTAGCTTCGAATGGCCATCAATGCTTGTAAAAGGTACACAGCACTGGAAATGGGCGGGATAACCAACACGATGTTACGAAATCTGTCCGACACTCAACTACGCCTTCTTGACATTGTCTACGCCGTCAAGCAAGTTTGGAGGACAAGCAAGATACCCAGAGCATGGAAGATGGATGGCCACGGTCGTTCCATTCAGAAGCAAAATAATGCCCCACACGAAATTACCAGCCGCCCCAGTTCACTGACGTAGTGTCCATGCAAACTTATAGAAATAAAACATGGAAACAAGACATGGCATATCCGGTCGACCCACAAGTAATCGGATTCCGGAAACACTCTTTCACGCAAGATGCGATGCTTGCTTTGCAGGACACGTACCCTAGATACAGTATGCATCTCAGCCTGGGACATCAGGCGCGTTTGAGCATGTCGCATACCTTTTGAACATGTCTCATTTGGCAGCGGTGACAGCCAGTATATAGGCGCAGGACTAATCAAACGGGTTGTACTGCAGATAGCCTGAGACTCACCGCAAGAAATCGCTAGGCTCGAGGGTGTCCTTCGCTGGAATCCTGAAAGCGGCAGCATCGGAAGCAGCCTGGCAGCCACACGCTGCGCCATTAATTAACCCGGAGACTTGCCGCGACGAACCACTATAGGTGCAAGATGACCTTCACCGGAGGTTCACGGAAGGCAACGCATCGCATCACCCGGAAGCTACCCACAGTGCATTAGCGAGAGCACAAAAGGAAGCGGTCGACACTAAGCGGCACATTTGGCAGCGGTGACAGCCAGTAGGCGAAGGACTAATCAAGCGGTTGTGGTACTGCACGTTGGTGCTGTTTTTCTGTCTTATATAGACGCGTTTTATTTTGTTTCCTTTGTCACCGCTGCCAACTTGCTGTGTCATTTTGCTCGCTGAATCTGTTTTTGCACATTTTGCACTTTCTACTCTTTGAGATGTCACAGAATTATCGGGATGCACGCTATGACTTGCGCGAACTACGTGCCGAGATGAAACAAATGAAAGCGGGACTTGAATTCATGCAAAAACGATTTGAAACAATGAAACAACAGTTAATGGAAGGGCACACCGAGAAAGAAACCTTAAGGAAGGAAAATGAGAGGCTGAAGGCTAAATGCAGTGAAAATGGGTCAGTCATTGTCGAGCTGCAGAAGCGAGTTCTTCGAGGTGAGCAGTACTCGCTCACATCGAATGTTGAAGTGGAAGGGCTCGTTGAGATGAAAAATGAAAACATCCTCGATTTTTTAGGCCAGATTGGTGATGTCGTTGGCGAACCCATTTCTGCTAGCGATATAGAAGTGTGCCACCGAGTACCGAATCGTGAGAAAGGCAAAACGGACGTTATTGTTCAGTTCAAGAGCAAGCAGAAACGGGATCACGTCGTAGAAAGCCCGCAAAAATCGCATTAGGAATCGTGACGTAGGAATCTCCAGCGAAGCGCAAATCTTCGTGAATGAGCATTTCTGTCCGACACTGAAGCGGCTGCCTGCACCGGCAATTGAAAAAAAAAAAAAGCTTGAGAATCAGTGGCAGTTCGTGTGGACGAAGAATGGGAAAGATTTTCGCACGCAAAACACAGTATACAGTCAAGTGGTGCGTATTGAAACAAATCCTGACCTCGTCAAGACTGCCTCAGGTACTTATGGTCATTATCTGTGTGACCTTTTCCTGTACACGCGATGCTGTATCAAGAATTTTGTCTACCATGTGAACTTACGCTTCCGGCGCAGTCGCAGGGCATGTTCACTGCTAATCACTTGAATGTACGTTCCGCCGCCACTAAGCTAGATGAGTTAAGCACATTCTTTAACGAATTCAACTTCCTGTTCGACGTGATTATGTTGACTGAAACGTGGTATCATGAAGGAAGCGATATGCTAAATATGATTGACTAAGATCACTATTTTATCAATCGAAGTGGCCGCCGGGGTGGCGGAGTGGCAATGCACGTAAAAAAACACATGCTCTGCGGCATAATCCCGGAATTTACAAGCATTACAGCTGACTATGAAGTGCTTTGCATAAAGAGCAATATCAACATGTACGTGGCGTTTTACCGTCCACCGTCTGGAGATATGAGTGTATTCGTGAAATTTGTTGAAGAAATGTCAGAGTGTTCAACATTTCATCGGTATAACACTCTAATAGGTGGCGACTTTAACATATACTTTCTGAAGGATAATTTGACCTCCCGGGAGTTCCTTAACAAACTTTGGCGTAATGGTTCTACGGAAGCCCGCAAGGTGGAGAGAAGTAATAAAGGGAAAGTGAGACATCCACCCAATCGTAGCAATTGCTACAAAAGAAACCCATACGGGTTCCTCGAAAGAAAAGCCTCAAAGTTGAAGAAAAATTCGTCCTGGTCCGGGATTCGAACCCGGGACCACCGCCTTTCCGGGGCAGTGGTCCCAGGTACAAAGGAACACGTATGAGTTTCCTTTGTAGCAGTTACTACGATTGCGTGGACGTCTCACTTAACCCTTAATAATTGCTTCTCTCCACCTTGCGGGCTTCCGTAAAACTACTATCCCAAACACTTGCCTTTGCTTCGAGTTGTTAACAAATTCGACTTCACCCTGCCACCTGCTAGTTGCCTGGTTAGCTCAGATAGTAGAGCGGCTACCCCGGAAAGGCGGTGGTACCGGCTTTGAGTCCCGGACCAGGACGAATTTTCATTCAACTGTGAGGTTTTTCTTTCGAGGAACTCGTATGGGTTTCCTTTGTAGCAATTGCTACGATTGGGTGGATGTCTCACTTTCCCTTCTTAACCAACTTTATGCTTGTAAATACAATAACGTCATTACTACACCGACACGCCTAACGATATGTTTAACGATATCGTGGCAAGTTATTTCATTTTCACCAGTTTGAGGAAAAGCAATAAAGACAGGACAGTGATCACTTACGCCGGCGCATACCGTACCAGCGGCGCTTACATCAGTGTCTATGCTGACAATAAACAAGTCTAGTATGGACTGGCAAATCATATTACTTACCATAGTACTAATATAATTTTCCTCGCGCCGACAGAGGTAGCAGAAATAGTACGCAGATTTCTATCCCTAAAAAAAAACAGTACAGCTGTTGATGTCGATTGATTCCAGGTAGAAGCGATTAAGCACGTAATTGACCTGCTTGTTCCTGGTCTAGCTTACGTGTTTAATTTAGTCTTTCAGTCTGGCTGTTTCCCAAATCTCATGAAAATCTGAAAAAATTCTGTTATTATTTAAATGTGGAGATATTAACGATGCTAGTAATAACCGACCAATTTCAATAGTACCTGTATTCTCTAAGGGATTAGAGAAAATAATATTCTGCGGCGTAAATAGCTTATTTAACAAACACAATATACTTTCAGAGTATCAGCATGGTTTTCAACGTGGTAAATCTACACAGGCTGCGTTGTTAGCTCGAGAAGAATTGATAATTGATAACACCGAAGAAAAAAGCTTACGCTGTGTGTTTTCAATGACTATAGGAAGATCTTCGATACCCTGAATCATTACATTTTACTCGGGATGTTAAGCGCTTATGGGGTACGTGATGCAGCTAATTCATTGTTTAGTTCCGGTTTGTCTGAGAGGAAACAATGCGTTTCAATTGCTAACTGTTTTTCTTCTAAAACCACTTCTTGTGGCGTGCCTCAAGGAAACATTTTAGGACCAATGCTCTTCAATATCTACATAAATGATACTGTTAAGATAAACAATGATGCCTCATTCTTACTCTACGCGGATGACACTAGTATTTTTATTTCTGGACAAAATCCAACTGAAACTGTTGCCAGAACCCAAAGTGTACTTTCATATGTGCTGAAATGGTCCACTGCTAGTGGCCTACGAATAAATGTGAAACAAACAAAAGCTGTCTTTCTTCAGATTCCAAGGCAAGGAGGTCAACGTGAACCAATAATTAACGCTTGGGGGAATTCCCGTTGAAACAGTGGAGAAACATAAAGTTCTGGGTGTGACATTTTTCTGCTCACATGAAATGGACGTGTCATATTTAATCACCCACTAAATCATTATCGTGTGCTGCTGGTATTCTGTCACGATGCAGGCACTTTCTTCCGGAAAAAGCTAAACTTCAGATTTATCATGGTCTGTTTTCTTCCCATATAAATTACTGCCTGTTAGTCTGGGGCACCGCAACCCTAAGAAACATAAAAACAATTCACCTATTGCAGAAAAGAGCACCTCGGTATATTGAAAACGTCCCGCGCAATACAGCCGTGACATCACGTTCTCCTTGTGGAACGCTGGAAGTTTTCACGGCTACCGACTCCACAATCTTGACTCCTCTCTACGCCTTTGTATTCCAGCTGGACTCTGCTGTCGCGAAGCTACCCTGCTTTGTCGAATATGGCTAGGGGTGGCTTTCACCAAGTCTTTTGCTTACAGAATTGGATGGGCCGACGACGCCTCGTGTGAGGACTGTGGTAACGAGGAGACTCTTCAACACCTTCTTTGTGACTGTCCTCGCTATAATTTACAGAGACAATCACTCGCAATCGCGATAGCGCGCTTTGACCGAAGACCTCTCACAGAGGAATTTATTTTAAGATGCCGCCATCACAAGCCATCGCAGCAGAGGGCGACGAGGGCACTGTTGTAGTTTTTGAGGGCGACAGAATTGGACATGCGGCTGTAGCCTGAACAGATGTTGATAGTGCTGCAAGTGTCACTGTGCTGTGCGATGACAGTATTCGGTGACAGTGACCGATTGTGATTGTGTGTCTATGCTCCTTTCTTTCCTTATCTCTACTTGGTTACCACTTTACCTCCCCCTCCCCTCTCTCCCCAGCGTAGGGTAGCAAACCGGATCTTTTTCTCTGGTTAACCTCCCTGCCTTTCCCCTTTCCTCTCTCTTTCCCGCGCAATAGTTCTACACGTATATTGTTTACTCGCTATAAGATAATCATTGTGAAACGTATGGTCGATTTTCGTTTAATGTATGCTTATTTCTTCCCACAATTCAGAGTGCTTATTAAAGATTCATCTAACATAAGCATGCATTACACTGATTCACGCACCCGCGGCGCCGACAAGTGGCTTGTTCCTCGTTCCTTCACGACCTATTTTTTGCAGTCTCTTAGATTCACACTGCCGTCCCTACTTAATAAATATGAGGAGAAAGACGCCAAGTTTACTACGCTTACAAAAAAAAAAAAAGAAATGCATACATTTTTTCTAACTCTTGTTTAATGTCTTTTATAATATACTGTCCGAACATGTTCGAGAATGCTTCATTACTCTTTATATCGCGTTTATTGTTCTCGTCATTTCATGATTTGTGTTCACGTGAATATTGAATATTTCAGGTACAATGTGCAACCGTCCTGGAGTGTACTTATATATTGACATCATTTGTTCTTTGTTCCATTGCTGCATTTGCACAGCCTCTTTCTAATTTATTTTTTAAACTGCATTTTTTATTCTACT
The DNA here is from genome assembly GCF_050947875.1 of Dermacentor variabilis. Lineage (NCBI taxonomy): Eukaryota > Metazoa > Arthropoda > Arachnida > Ixodida > Ixodidae > Dermacentor > Dermacentor variabilis. Next base: position 126,390,219 of record NC_134573.1, on the reverse strand, counting down.
ATTTTAAATTTGTGCTTGAAAGTATGGATTTTAATACCGCTGTCATGTACGTGGGCCTTTACGCATTTTCATGTGATGTTATTATCGCTTTTCGCCTAAGGGATCCCCAACTGTCGTTCGAAATAGAGATTTGATTGATTGATTGATTGATTGATTGATTGATTGATTGATTGATTGATTGATTGATTGATTGATTGATTGATTGATTGATTGATTGATTGATTGATTGATTGATTGAATCAGTGATTGATTGAAGCTGTTCTCGAAGGCATTCGAGAAATTCGACCGGGACAGAAACTATATAAATACGTTTGAAACCTCCTTTAACAAACGCACAGTTTCTGAGAAAGTGAATGAAGTACACCCACGGTACTTTCGGCAAGGGTTGCCGAAGAGATTGATTCTGTCACCAACCCTCTTCTGCCTCGCACTCAACGGTCTCATGTGTCACCTCATAGCTGTAGCAAACCTCCATATTTACAATATATGACGATGACGTCACCCTTTGTGCCTGCGCAGGTCGACCATCACAAATACAACACACGCAACAGTCGGTCATGGACACCACAGCTTGGTAGCATCAAGAAAGAGGACTGACTTTCTTCAGTGCCAAATTCGAGTAGGTCGCCGTCACGAACAGGAAACTTCCAAAAGCTCGGGAAGATCCGCAACTCATTGCACTCTGCACATAGAATGACCCCATTCCGAGCAAGTCCTACGTCGAGATGACAGCTAGTCCCAAGGAATGGCTTCAACGTACGACCCAACAATTACAACAAGTTCACCGCCTCTTTAAACGCACTACGTGCAGGCAAAGAGGCATCAAGGAACCCCAACTCAGGCACATGGCCCCAGTCTTCGCGATACCCCGCGCCATGTGTCAGTATACATGCATATAAAAATTACCAAGATGTGATGTGCAGGTGAATTTTAATATGTATGGGTAAATCAGGGGTTAAATTAAGGTTGCTAAACCCTCGTTTTTGCTTTTTTTAAGCGTTGCTTAAACGCTTACGAAGCTGTATGACTGATGGGCATGCGACTTTAAACCTACGTTAGTGAATTATGGCCCCGTTGCTAGAAATTTTCTAAAAATAAAGTAAATGTAATGGTTACATACGGACAAAGTCTTTAACGGATGAGTCAACCAGTGCGTCATAGGTTGAAGCGTTTTGAAGTGTGTGGTTTAATAACAGGCAACTGAAATTCTGAATGCAGCTGTTAGAGATAAACAAAAAAAAAGCTTCGCAGGAAATTAGGTTTTAATTATCCAAGGTCGCACAAGTCTTTTGTCTTCTTCGTTTTGTTTCTTTTTTTTTGGTGAGGGGAGAGGGGAGGTGGATTGCGCTCAACCGGTTATGACTCTCTTACTCTGCCGAACTCTCAGCGATGGCTTCAAGAACCGCTCTCAGTAGATCTGCTTTCCAAGTAGAGGTCCCATGCGCTCCTTTGTCTGTCAGACACCAGCAACTGCTAGCTTTGACACCTTCGACGCAGCCTTGCAACCCCTACTGGCGTCACCCGCTTTCGTGAAGCCGAGCAACCTGACAGCAACAGCTGCCGAAGTCAAAGCATATATACGACGCGAGTGACGCTACAAAAATAAATAGAAAGCATGACAAACCCAGACGCACCGAGGCCATGTGCGCAACGTGCACAGATGTCCCGAAGAAATACAATTTGGGTTGGTCTCCCTCTGTTTTCCAAGCTCCGTCACCAAAACAAAGGAAATTTGCCCTTCATTCTGACGGTGCCCTTAGAGCGAAAGCTGGAGTCGCGGGGACGCAAACATCCCGGCTCGCGAGCTGCCCGTCTGAGAAACGCCACGCGAGCTAACGCACGCTGACTAAGAGTTCATCAGAAAGCGATCGCGTTTCGTAAAACAGTGATGGATACAGCGGCTGTCCCGCTCCTCGCGTCGGCAGCAGGTGGGTCCCTTGACAGAGAGCCAACAGCGCCTTTCATCAACGTGACAGCAGAGTCCATAAACAGACTTGACGCAGAGCGTTCACGGATCCTTGATTGCGTCCTGGTATAGCATGCGACGCTCCCTACCGATCACGCGCGAGAAGTTTAGTGTTTACGCTGGGAAATACAGAGGCGAACGACTCGCACGGGAATGAGTGAACGGGCTAGCAATAGCGTGTCAGGCTTGCGCGAGGCGTGCGACACTGACTTTCCGTGTGACGCATGCGACCCAACATCAGCAGTTTGCATCTATCTGACAGTATATAGGAGGTGATGATGATGATGATTATTATTATTATGATGATGATGACATGTTTATTGACAGGGAAGGGGAAAGGGGGAAGGGGCCCTCAGTCCGGGGCTCCTATGACGTCTTCGGCGTATTTTGGCGATGGCCCCTGCCCATAGAATCTAGTTCCCAGCAGACCTCGGAGGCGCCATGGCGAAGGGCGCCTTCACACTGCTACGGGGTACGGGAGGCAAGCATAGGTCAGATGAGGAGACGTACACTGATCTGAGCATATCTATGCCTGTCCGTCAGAAGAAATCGCATGCCTCAGTCCAAAAGCCAGAGAGAGCAGCTGGTTGTTTCTTCTTTAACGTGGATAGCTATTTGAATGAGCAGTGGCTGCCATATAACTGCTGAATCTTAATCACGCAGGAAAATAAGAAAGATCAAAAGCTCAGTTACAAAAAACAAATCTACCTTTGGGTGAATCAGATATTCAACTATCTAGTATTTTCAAGTTTTAGCCTAATCTGCTCGAATTATGATAGTTGTGACCAGCTCATGTGAAAAACCATAAACAAGATAATTGTGTAGTATTGTATTGTATTATATTGTATTGTATTGTATTGCATTGTATTGTATTGTATTGTATTGTATTGTATTGTATCGTGTACATCTACGTACATGAAATTCTTCTCCACCAAATGTTAGGTATCGCAGAACGCCTCCTGAATTAGTGTGGCAGTGTGGGCCGAAGTAAGTTGTTTTCGAGAATCACAGCATTCGTGCAGTTGCTCGTTGACTCATTGCCTACATATTGACTGGCCAGTGGACCATAGGTGTCGCACCCTGTTTATGACACCGACAAAGGGTTCTTTGGCTTTGACATTCCGCTGTTGAACGGTAGCGGGTTCGGTTTCGCAGGGGCGGAATACGAAAACGCTTGTGGCTTTAGATATTTAGGTGCGCTTTAAATAGCCCTAATTGAATAACCCATGCAACATCACTACGGCATCTCTCAGAGCATCAGTGTTTCGTTGGGATGTTAAACACCGTCAATCAATCAATCAATCAATCAATCAATCAATCAATCAATCAATCAATCAATCAATCAATCAATCAATCAATCAATCAATCAATCAATCAATTTGTATGTCAAACAGGCTCTCATACTTGGCCACAATCGAACATTTGAAATAATGAAAACAAGTAATCCTTTCTCATTTAGGATTTCAAACGCCCCTCGCACACTCCCAAATAAAAGCCTCCTCTGATCAAATTGAAGCGGTCGAGTTGTTTAGCTATAACCTTTTCATTAATGCTTGTTAGTTCATTTCCTCGTTGAGCTCTAGCACGCTTGATATATCTCTGTTCATCGCTTCTTGACAAACAACGTAGGCCATGCATCATCTTAACCAAGACTAGCTGTGAGAGGTCCCTCAATACTTGCCCGTCATTCAGCAGATAAGAATTTCAAGTGTTCCCATATGGTCGTACGCGATTATCCTTTATGTAAAATGGCGCTGTTCATTGATGGTACTCGCAAGTCCGTGCTGCCGCCCTGTTCTTAGCTCTTCAACCTCGTACGCTGACCTATCGCCATATCTGCATGCTGCATGGGAGATTGTAGCTCGAAGCCAAATCCATGTACGTATACCGAAGTGACGCAGTGCAGCAAAGCCAGCTAATAATATTTGCTTTTTAAGTGCGAAGCATTTCTTGGCGAACATTTTGTCACTTTGACAGTATCTATCTAGCCGCCTACGTCTTGGGGCTCTCACGGCCGTTTCGTTAACGTGGTATGTAACAAAATTGGCGTAGTATGACAAGAGTGTATGACGAACATAAATGATTGGTGATGACATGAATATCATGACATAGGTGTCATGCAGGTCATGAAACAGCAGCCTACGTCTTGGTGCTCTCACGGTCGTTTTGTTAACTTGGTAGGTAGCAAAATTGGCATACTATGACAAGAGTGTATGACGAACATAAATAATAAGTCATGACATGAATATCATGATATGTGTGTCATGTATGTCATGAAACAGCTCTCATGGTCGTTTCGTTAACTTGGTAGGCACCAAAATTGGCACAGTATGACAAGAGTGTATAACAAACATAAATTATGGGCCATGGCATGAATATTATGACATGCGGGTCATGTAGGTCATGAAAACAGCCCCCTACATCATGGCATGTACCAAAACTGGCATAGTATGACAAGAGTGTATGACTAACATAAATTGTCGGTAATAATATGAATATCACTCTGCTTCGCATAACATCGATTCTAACAGGGCGTGGGATCTGCCGGCTTTTTGTTACGGCAACGCGTTGTGTATTTTGGGCGTAAAATGTGAAAGGAAGTCAAGATTTTGCACTCGAAGCCCATTGTGCATTCTTCAAAAATTATCCTCGTTCCTTTTCTCTATCGTCCCTTTTGCCCAGTGCTGAATATAGCGGGCCAGGGGAAGCTATAGCTCAGGCCACCACTCTGCCTTTCTCTAAATCATTTTTTCTTCCTTTCTCTCTCAAGAGAGAGAGAGAGAGACAGAGGAGAGGGAATGGCAGGTAGGTTAACCAGAGAAGATCCGGTATGCTACCCTACACCGAGGAGAGAGGGGAGAGGGTGAGGTAAGGTGATAACAAAGTAGAGATAAAGAAAGAAAACTGTAGCCTGAACAGATGTTCATAGTGCTGCAAGTGATACTATGCTGTGCAGTGTGATTGTATGTCTATGCTCTCTCTCTCTCTCAAAATTACGCTAAATGTGAATACCCTCGCTACGAATGCGCAATCTATACCGTATACGTCCGCAGGTGGCGATCGCGGGTGACTCTGCACTGACTTAGCCGAGCGCGTTAGCGAAGAAAAAGGAAACACAGTAATGCCATCGTGCTTGTGTGACTACCGCCGAGGCGGTAGGCCCTCTGAGAAAAACGCCCACCGTGGGAAGGGCGACGCAGGACATCACCTGGAAAAAAAAAAGAAAAAAGATGAGAGAAAGTAAGCCTGAACGGTTACAAATGTAGCCGTGCGCCCGAACAAACACGACCACCGCTGACATGCGGCAACACACAATCGACGCACGCCTGCATCGAGCGAGAAATCTCCCGTGTTTGCCTTCGCGGGCGGCCCATTGGTCTTGACGACTCTCGAAGGCTCAAGGCGTGGACCTTCGGGAGAGGTCTTCGGCGTGCTCCACCCTTTGAGTTGACACAACGGGCGGCAGCGGGCATGGCGGAAGCTGCGGAGGGTTCCCGCGCCAAACTCGGCTGCGGGAGACGCCGTGGGCCCATTGTCAAGTTCGCAGTCGGTCATCACAGACAGCTCCTATCAAACGGCACGAAGGCCATCGAACGCTTTGCGGCTACGACGTACTGTCGTGGCCTTTCAGCACTCCGTCCTGCGCAGCTTTCATGACTAAAAATAATTTGTTTTTTTTTTTATTTGCGTGAGTCGGTTGGTGTTCGGTGAAACCACCGGAGCCCAAATAAGTCAAACGCAAAGAACTGAAGAGCAGGCGCCACGAGGACTACATAGAACGGATTGTGTCAGCTACACGTGTGGGTGCCCATTTGGAAGCGATTATTTTTATTATTATTGTTATTATTTTATTTAGTTACACTGTTGATCTCGTGGGAGATCACTGCAGGAAAGGGATTACAGAAAAACATACGTAAAATGCCACAATATGGCACCAAGAAAATTAATTGACATGTAATGAAATAGAAAAAAAAATTAAATAATAATACAATAGGATGATAGACGTAGGACAAAATAACAACTAAATGCAATTAAAATGTAACAACAATTCAATAAAGAAGTGAAAAATAAATGTCATAAATTAAACAGGCTCTTTCTTTTTTTTTTTCCGCGGCGTGTTCATCGACACGTTTTCTTCCTTCCTTCTTTCTTTCTTTCCTTCCTTCCTTTCTTTCTTTCGTTTCTTTGTGTGTGGGAGGGGGGAGGAGGAGGGTTTTAGAACCTTGCAATAGATCAGTTGTGAGTGTAGCACCTGTCGTGTCTGGTCTTATCTTTGAGCTTTATTTTTTCCGCTACAGTGGTTTCGACGGGCAGCTCTCTAGCTTCCTATGCTGCGGGCGAACTGAGACACCGATGCTTGCCCATCGTTATGGACACACTCGACAGCGTCCCGTTGCTTCGAGCGATTCGCAAATACATTTGTTAAGAATGCAGCGCGAAGAACGCAGTTCGACTTCCCTATATCCTCGAACGCGTGCACAAGTGGACAACTAGCCCATCTCCATGTGTTCTCAGCCGTCATCCATAATTTCATGAAGTGACCAAGTTATGGATTTCATACAGATACGACCGCTAGACCATAGGTATAATATAAACACCGTGCCTTTGATGAGACTATGAGCGAGTCAGCGACGGTAACTACGTTTGACGTAATAGTTCTGTGGAAACCCGCAAGGTGGAGAGAAGTAATTAATAAAGGGAAAATCAGACATCCACCCATTCGTAGCAATTTCTACAAAGGAAACCCATACGGGTTCCTCGAAAGAAAAGCCTCGTAGTTGAAGACCCGGGATAACCGGCTTTCTGGGGCGATGGTCCCGGAAAGGCGGTGGTCCCGGGTTCGGTTTCAAAAAAGAGCCCGCAGATGAAAGCGATTTCAGAATCGCTTTCAAGGTAGGGCCCGCACGGCCGCGCCATACGCATGCAGCCGTCGCCGGAGTACGGTTGATCACGGTTTATAATGGTTCGACGCGGAAGGGTAAAGTGCTCAAGAGCGATAACGGCTTATAATGATCGGAACGTCATCAGCGCTCTTGGCGCCACCACTTCCAGTAGTTTGCTTGCGTCATCAATCCACACTGCGCCGCCGTCCGCAGCAGTTCGTGTCGCCGCAGCGCTGTCGCTTATACTGGTCCGTATCAAGTTTCATAACATTGATAATGACACAGCGCTCCGCGGAGATGAGCAAGTGGCACAGTGCTTACGCATACTTGGACAGCTCCCAGAGGAGTTTCTGCGTTAAATATATTTTTTTTTAATTTTTAAACTCGGTGTTGTTCACATGAAAAAGTGGCACCCGCCAAGCAGTGCCACATTTATTTGTAATCAGAGTGCTGTCCGACGCTTGACAAAGTGCATGTTTAATATCTTAAGGTTGCGAAATGATGTTCCAACTATGCAGTACCGTGGTCTTCGAAAAGCCATCCGGAGAGCGCTGTGGACGGCTTTGTGGGAGCACTGTGTGGGCCCGGGCCGAAGCCAGGCCCGGATAACGTTTGAGAACGCAGGCCTCACGGCCTGTGTTCTTACAGGTGGCCTTTCATACAGCCGTTTATATAGGCCTGGCGTCCTGTATGAATGTTGGAACTTTGTCTCACAAAATTTCAACGGCAAGAGAACCTCCCGATAAGCAACATGCAGCAAACAAACTCCAAAACATAATAAAAGGCGAAGCATGAACACTGAAATCAAATACGACGGTGACGGTGTTTGTTGATTTAAATCTGTAACGGTCGGCGCTGTAGCGTTGACGCGAGGGTGTAAGACAATGCGGCGAGCTTCATTCTTACTCCGTCCAGCGAGACTGGTAGCAACATTGTAAATTTGCGGAAGCTTTCTGAAAGTTCTCAGCTGCTGCGCCCGGGCCCGGTTTTCAGATTCCGGGACGAGCCATGAGCCGCCAAATGTAGGCCCATGTACTGCTCCAGCTCAGACTCATCCGCTGTGGCGACAGAAGGTCGTTGAACTTGTCAAAGAGGGTAAACGTCGCTCATGTATTCGCGCGATGCACGTGCAGGCGACCGAAGAGGAGACGAGCAGTTCTGTCACCAACGTCCGCATAAAAAGTCACAAACACTGCTGTCAGCAATGTCAGAGAGAAATCGAAGCGCGACTGTAAACACCAGGCCGACCCATAGGCGACATAGGCAAGTGCACTCGCTCGAAGTTCCCGTCGGAGACGCGAGAATAAATCACCGAACAGCGAGGTGCTGACAAGGGCCCCAGGCACTGCATAAGCAATGAGGGTCGGCGCCCCTTAACACGACCCTATAGCAGCTAATTAGTGTCGCGATTACTGACCCGTCTAACGCTGAACTCAACGCAGCGGGCCTGCCGATGCAGGCCGTCTGGTCGCTTCTGCGCGAACTGCCGCAGGCTCCCTTGGACGGGCACCCTGCCGTTACTTCCGCCGCATTGCACCCGTGTAAGCGGCGTGAGGCTGCTGACACAAGCTTCGACTATTTGCTTCGCATGGCAGAAACGCTTCGCGACGTGAATATTGAACGCCGAAGGGCTTACAACAAAGTTAACATGTTGAACACCGCTAGTGATAGCGAACAATTTGGAAGCACACAGAATAACCAATTAATGCGTGTTCTTTATGGGAGTCAGGTTGCGTTACAAGCCGGATTTCATTTTCTTGATTGTCGTATTCATGGGCGTGTACTATGTAGTAACGCTTTAATCTAATGAAAACGCCAGGTTACGCACGTGCTGGCTGCCTCAAGGGGTTTTTCGTGTTTTGCTTGGCACGGTTGTTAGACCGCAATGAACGCACTTAAAGCAAAGGGATCTCCAGGAAAGGTTTTCTAGCCGCCAGTGATTCCAAGTGCCCCGTGCTTGAAGCAGCCAGCACTGTAGAGTTCGCACTGCCATATTTTAGACTGGCTTTCACTACTTACAATATATTCATTCCAGTTTCATACAACTTTTATCAGAATTCCCTTCCTCCACGTGTGTTCACACCTGCTGAGATTTGTTGTATAGGCAATGTCGCAGCATTCACAAATAAAGGCTTCGCTTGAACAGCGCAATTTCTTGTCCTTCAGAGTCAGAGTCAGAAGGGGTTTTATTTAGGCATAAAATGAATTACAAAAATTTGTGTATACATCCCACTTAGAGACCTAATGCCATGATCTCTTCCGTATCAGCAAGTGGCTGTGATACAAAAAAATAAACTCTTAATTAACCATCATCTGCAGCCAGGTGGGCCGTCAAAAGTTTAAAAGCGCCGGCTCCTTTAGTGACGCATCAACGTCTCTTCGCATTCGAAGCTGGTGGCTGCGACTTCTCGAAGACAAACCACGTGTGTATGATGCCTCATCTTCCAGTTTCATCGTTCCGACTCCTAAGTCGCGCCAGAAATGGCGTCCGTAAAATTTTCACTATATCGGAATGCGTTTAACCGCGCAAACAGCAACATCGGTAACACGAAACAACACAATAAGCGAATATCTCGCTATTTCCCATGAAATTGATAGCTACTTCTCTATTACTTCATCATCGCCCACATCGAGCATTCCCCTGAAAGTCCTAACTAGTGGTGGATAGCTCTCCGTTTAGTGTCCCGACCGTACGCTACGCGGCTTCGTATGGGAAACGTTTTCCAGTCGGCAGAAGTAGAGCGTTCTCGTGCAGACTGGACATGTATGCAGGGCGGACGGCGACATGTGCTCGGAAGCGAACTACACGGACACACCACAAAGGGATCACCACCCACGTACGCGCGCAACCCTTCGAGATGCTTCAGTGAACAGCAGACGCTGCTCGGTCGTGCTACGGTTTGGGCCGGCGACTTCCGCAAACGGGAGGCAGTCGCGTATCTATTAGCGTGCAGGTTTGACCCTATCGTCGGGTCACGGGACCACTCCTTCCAGTGCACCGCACCACGCAGCTGACCACGCAACACTGCATACGCGGGCGGCCCTTTTTCGGGCAGATTAATTGCCGCGTGCCGGAAAGCGCAGGCCCCCATATAGCCCACGTAACAGCCTTGCGTGGCGCGCGCGAAAAAATAAGTCGAGGCGTATGTGTGTGTTGGAAACGCGAATTTATCGGGGCGAAAAAGAAAAACGGCTCCCGAGAGAACGCCGAATGCGCGAGGCTCGTCTCCGTAACAAATACCCGTCGTTTGGAAACAATCGACGGTCCGATTCGGCGCGCTTAGGCCCGTTCGGGAGAGCACCTCCCGCTACGTTCGACCGGGCTGACCCCCGACGGTGCAGCCGAACGTATGTTTTCTCAGTCCGCAATTGCTTCGACCGCGCTATGTACGTACCTCCCGCGCGCATCTCGTAAAAAACGAGAAAGAGTGAGAGAGAGAGGTAAGCTTCCGGTCGGTCCTAAATATAACAAGAAATAAAACGGAAAAACTTCCGGTCTTGGTGCCGTAACAACCGTCGTCGTTCTTCCTTTGTCGACCCGCTGAAACAGACACCGCAGGGAGGCCGATGCAACTCTGTACGATTCTCTCGATTCTCCCTCCCCGCCTTCGCCGTAGTCGATGCCGCCATCCTAAACGCCACTAGCGGTCCGAGACGGTTCACCATGCGGCCGGAATCAGTTACGCCCTTGTCCGTACGGCGCGCGCGTCGGATATGTAAATAAACACGTCCGGCGGTATTCCTTCGCGCCGGCCGACACCGGCTTCCCTGAAGCGCCGTGGCGAAGCGGAACGCGCGGCCTTTCGCCTACGCGTAGCGTCGCACTCCAACGGGCTTTGGAACTCGCTGGACCCCGTAATAGCGGCGCTCGTTGCCGAGGCATTCGCGTGGTGCGTTATTATTGTGCGTCTGTCTGCGCTGTGATCCGGAATGGTCGCGGGGTGATCGCGTGCTGCGCTGTGGTACCTATGCGTACGAATGGAGATACGCTGCGGCTATAGACAGTTGCGTGCAGTGACTCCCCCGCAACGTCGGAGACCCGTGTTTGTTGACCGGCCGTGGTTGCGTCGCTCCGGTGCGCGCACCAGCGCCTTCCGTGAGCCAGCGGCGCATTTTATCAGCTGTTGGTTAACGCTTCGACCACCCGAAAACTTCCTATGTGGATCGTTTCCGAGGCTGTCTCGCGACGGAGCGTCAGCCGAAAGGAACGTCGCGAGATTCTGACGTCCCGTAGCACGTCACTGACGCGGAACGGGTCGAGAGCCTTGCACTGCACCGTGGTTCCTGCGGACCAGATCGGCCCTCTTAAGCGACAACATGCCAACACGAGGCGCGTGACCTTAGGCGCCTGTGTACCTGTGTACTGACGTTCATTTGAGTGTGCACGGTTTCATTCATATAGGCTCCTTTCGCTCGATATCAAGCGTAACCAACCGCAAGCGTGACTGGGGGGAGGGGGGGGGGGTTAAAAACCTGTAGGTCTTTAACCTCTTCAAGCCCTTTCACCACTTCACCTTATTACTTTACCGGTCTCAGTAAACACTTACCGAGGATTTTTATAAGCCATTTAATACAGGATTGTTCCCAGTCTAAACACACAAGTCAATAAGCAACGATCAGTACAAATACTAAATTAACGTATAAAACATAAAAATATAAACATGCAAAAAAGTACGCTTTAAAGCGTATTGATACTAAACAATGCGCTAATGTGGAAGCAGTGAGTTTTTCTAATTCGTACGCTAAGCTTCTACAATACTGCACGATACTTTCGGGACGGCGTACGAATGCACAGGCTCGAAATGGCAGACCGAGCAGCAATGCGAGCACAGATCGCCATTTCATTAGAGTCGGAAGCATTTGTCGAAACGGTCGGTTAAGTTGATTTACGTTGCATCGCAGCCGCTTATCGCGTTCGCGAACGCGAGAGGTCATGCGCGGGGCTGTGAGAACATTTGGCGTCGGTGTCATCTTCGCTGACCCGTTTCGAGAAGAAAGTCGGCTGCTTGATATAGATGCCGCGAACGTGTTCGTACTCCGTTAGCGGAATCGAACGCCGTGGATGCGGCGGAGTATCGCGCACAGTTGACCGCTCCGGAACGCAGATGTTAAGAAAGGAAACAATGTTTCAAGCAAAAGCAGGACGCGAGCTTTCAGCATAAGCGCGCGCGGAACACATGCTCAGGAACGCCTACAGCCGCAAAGCAGCATCGCAAAAGAAAGAAAGAACTCTATTTATTTATTTTCTTTCTCTTTCTTTTTCTTTAAACACACTACAATGGTGGTGACATGCAATCACTGCAATGGCGATTATGTGTCTTTGTTATATCTTGACACCCATGGAATATGCCATGTAACCAAGGAGCCCCAGTCAAGCCTGACAGTAGCATTTTGTATGGGGTCCTTCCCAAATCTTGGGAGAATAACATCTGATTCTGACAAAGGAGCACTCATTTGCCCTTGAATCGGCAACGGAAGCGTGGCCCGGGCCACATGAAATGTTTTGAGCTACGCCAGTCACTGTATCATATTTGATGGAGAACTGGTTTTAATGAGATGCAGAAACTACCTTCAAAAATATGAAAGCCTTAAGAGAGTCATAAACATGTTTAGAAGAGACCGAGGGTTGATGAGAGAAAAACATGGACGGGTGCAATGGCGTGCGACTTCTCGGAGGAATTAAAGTTTCTTGCTCCATTTTGTGGCATGCAATTACGACGTGAAGAAAAGTGAGTTGATCACCCTGACTGCATAGGGGTAGATGAGCCGCGAAGAGTAAGTGCGAGTGCGTCTCATATAAGCGCGTCCTATCCTCAAGCGATTAAAGGCCATTTTCTTGTGTCTCTTGCAGAATATAGGGTATCAATATAAATTTCATAGTTGCACTTCTTAGAGCTTATTATTGACTACAGGAGATGCGTCATTCTTTCCACCAATGGTTCCGCAGATTATTGCGCACCAGTGCTCGAAGGTCTCGATATGGAACATGGGGAAATGTAAAAGGGCTATTGATATCTACTGATCCAGATATGGCATCGGCTTCCTCATTCCAAGCAATGTCATGTGCACGATGTCCAAGGACCCAACAGATATTTATGCCAACTTTGCGTTTGTATGCTGTGGAGATTTCTTTTACGAAGCAGTTTTGCAGAGAGTTAGGATGTGTCTTACACGTGCCTAACGCTAGCGCGACGCTCAGGAAATCGTTGAACGCAACCGGTTTCGGCATGCGTTTTTCTCGTGTGCGTTTCACAGCCATGCTTGTACATATGCCTCGGCTGTGAATACTTAAGCTGTGGACATCAGAAAGCTTTGGTCCTACTGCAGCAGCAAAAAAAGCGTTTTCAGTTTTCGATGTTTTCGTGTAAAATTCTCTGTACTTGTATTTGTGTGACATAAAATGATGTGTGATTGCTGCTCTTTGTGCAAGCTTAGCGTTCACTTGAGTAAATGATGTGTCGCAGTGAAGGCGAAAAAAATTGCACGGTCGTGCGAGCCATCTCATGTCCTTTACATGCTTCGGACAGAGGTATACAATTAATTGACGGAGTCAAGCTTCGATGTTCTTAATGAGCGAGACGCTGACAGTGATGGAGCGTGCAGTTACAAACTGGTGGCAGACGCACTTTCAATAATACTTTTTTCCAGGGGCGCTCAAGAGCACAAGAAACCTTGAAAGCGCACATTAAGCTGCAGTATTCTTCCTGGTGCGCTAAAAATTACAAGTTACATTCCACATAAAGGCTTTCCATCGGTCAGGGGCGAGCCTGAGGCCCTGGTGAAGTACAATGCAGGTCTAGCTTCTTAAGGGCTGTTTTAGACGCGGACTGGTAGACTACACAGCCATGATATATTCGCGACTTAATGATACCCTGATATAGAGAAAGAAGGCCCCATTTATAGGTTCGTCAGGACTGGTGACAGACAATTTTCGGAAGGTTCCTTGCTTTTACGCACTTATTTCTGGCCTCCACAATGTGCGGTATAAAATCCAGCTTTTGAGAAAGAAGATGACGCCAGGGAAGTTGTGTTTGTATTTGTAGTAATAACGGGATCTACATGCACGGCTCTAAGTATCGAAAACAGCCCACATATATACTTCTCCACATTAAACTCAAAACCTTATTCGTCTGCCCATTTCGACAAACAGTTCGCACCCAAATGAATTTGACGTTCGTAGATCAATAATTCACACGATTTGAAACTGATCTGCGAGTCAGCAACGTACACTGAGTAAGATAACGTTCCAGGTAGTACAGTACGGAGAGCCTATATGAGCATGGGCTAGAGTGCCGCTGTCATCAGCAGGTTGCTTTATTCGACATTTTTCGAATGTGCTCGACTACACATACTAAACGCATTCAAAATATTTATCGGACGACAGTGAAAGGGTTGTCGCAACTCTTGCTTTCGCGATGTTTATTCGCTGGTTAGTTGTATTACGCGCTTTGTTTTGTCGCGCGTTGTTTTGTTATGGTGCTGACGAACCTATTCGACTCGCTCAACGTCTCCAAAAGGATGTTTGGGGACAGAAACCCGTTTTTACGTCTGGCAGACGACAAACCTAAGCCGAGGACGCTTCAAGCAACGTCGTAAGCACACGACGCAGCAGCTAACCAACTGATAACCTACAGGGAGTTCCAGGAAAAATTAGGGGAAGTATACGAGCGTGCAAGGGTGAACAGCCTTGTAGCTCTCAATCGTGAAATTTTTTAACCCTTTTAGAGTGTAAATATCGTCACACTACAATAACCACCGTCAATCTTGCGCGCATTTCATTTCGTTAGTGCGATTCGCGCACTATACGTTTCTGCCAGGCAATTTATGGCCATTCAAGCGGGTCGTAGTGTCTTTGACAGCAATGCGATGTACATGCGTTGCGTAAACAGGAAGCCACCGAACACGAAATTGAGCATGATCATCACTGCGTGGAAAAAAATTGCGCTCCAACGGGTGCGCGGGCCCATACGTACGTGCGTGCGTGTGTTTGTGCGTGTGTGTATGTGTGTGCATGTGTGTGTGTGTGTGCGTGTGTGCCCCCTTTGTTTACGAAGTGCAAGACGCCCTGCGACAGAGCGTTCAGACCGTCTTCGGCGCCCGCCCATCAGCTGTCTCGACGGTGATCTCGCCCGTCCTTAAGCGACAGTGAACAGGCATGCCGATGACCACCACGCGTGAGCCCGCAAGCATCAGTGCGTGGTACACGTACTGTTTACACGCACGCACACCGCTGTGTGTGTACGCAGCATAGTTGTGGTCGACGCGGGAGCGCCGTTCTCCTCGCGGTGGTCTGCCCGGCTATGCTGTCATATCTGTCGTGTTGCTCCTCTTCCCCCCCGTTCTAGGTGTGCCGGTTTACTTCCGGCGTTGCGAAAAAAACGCGCCTCATATGCGGCGAGAAGGGTCTTCCGCTGGCCACGCCTTTCTCTTTTGCGCCTGCAAGCACCCGTGATCCAACTACCGCTGATTTTGTTGCTTTCTTCCCGAGTTTGTCCGCTCTTTTTCTCTTGCTGCGTTGGTCCTTTTCTACGTCCTCCGTGATAGACGAGGCGCTAAGGACGCTCGCGTAATCTTGCAGGTTATATCGATGCAAATGAGCGACGCGGACAGCTCCAAGGAGGTGAAAATAAGACGAATTATATGCTCATGGCACGCGCCGTGCTTGCTTGGTACGGTGCGCGTCGCATCTTAAGAAGAATCCGCTGCCGATGCCGATGCTGCTCTTCTTCTCTTCTTCTTTTAGCGTCTAAAGACAACTGTTTATTAATACTAATCAGCTGCATGTCGCAATAACAGGGAAAGCTGTTTCGTTGTATGCTATCCTGCTTCATTTTGCAAACTTGTTGTTCAGTGCGGTGAAAATAGGCGTGAATTCTCATGTGTGGCGTTGTGTGTGGTGTGTGTGAGCCTAATAGGAGCAGACCTCCTTTTAAGGGCTTCGTCCCGCGCTGTTGCTGTCTGTGGTCTTCATTCTGGCACCAGATAGAAAAATGATGACTTGTCACACTTGATCCCGGTACATCCGCATAATCATCGGTTCTCGATCGGTTCTTTGTACATACAGAGAGGCGGCTTACCGGATTGGTTCTGCGTAAATCCTCGTATACTAAAGGCGTCATAAGGCGTGACGAATGCAGGTATCAGCTCACAAAACAAGAAGCAGCACCTTCATTTGACCTTCAGAATCCCCCTAGCTGATAAACGGGCTACTGTGGACAAAACGGGAATGAGTGGTTTGCATGTGAGAAAATTTGTCTGACGGTTACAGCGGATCGCCATAAGAGAGATGCTAGAATGTTCTCGTCTGTCCTTAAGAAGTTGTAGCCATGTAGGGGAAAGAAAGAATCGAGGTAACACGAACTGCGCATCAATTTGTGTCCGCGGTCCTCCTCACCTTCCGCTACAATTCTTTACCTGCAGATTCCATGTGTCTTCCGATGTGCATTGCTGCAACACAGTTGGCGAAACCCTAACAAGCCAGTTACGCTGTCATGCGCCGCTAGCATTTAAGAGTAGTCCTCGCGTCCCGTCTTACAGAAAAAAAAAATAAAGACGAATTTGAACAGCAAATGAGATTGAACAGCTTGAACAGCGAATATCGTTTCTTCCTCCATCTGGAGATTTATAATCGTCGTCTTGTCGTTCTTCCGGGAAGTAGCCCGCGCGCATTTCACTGAATGAATTAAAACAGTTCATATGCAGTCAGCTGCCTTCTTGCGGGCTCCCACCTCAAAGTATCGACTGAGTCACGCGAGGTGTCGCTGCAGGACACCCGCACCTTCTGGCTCGTCACTGCCGTCGCCGCGAGCCTAACGTGCGCACACGGCGAGGGCGAAACGTCGGAAGTGACAGAAGACGAGGAGTAGCGTCGCTTAAAACGAGACGTGTTTGAATTTCCTAGACGCCGCGACTCTCGTTCCACATTTGGGCGACCCGCCTCCAAAAAGGACGCGCGGCGTTTAGCGAGTGTCCAAAGAACGTTGGAAAAGCAGCTAGGCAGTTGGCACCGCCCAGGGCGCGTTGGCTGCTCCGGCTGTGAAGCGCGCCTTTGTGCGCCGATTTCGAAACGTGTGCTCCGGGCACTCAACCCTTTGTCACGCCAGGCACGGCTTTTCCTGCTGCGCGATCGAGGATTAACGGTGCGGGTCGACGACTCCTTGAGGGGGACACCCTCCCGAGGGTCAAAACATGCACCGAGATGTTCCGGGTTAACCGTTGCAACTTCGACGTGTCGCTGTCAATGGTTGCGGTGGATCGACGCTTTAGGACGTTGCGGCCGACGTCGCGGTGTACATAACGCGAAGCGCTGTCAAACAAGCTGTACACGAAGCAGACAATTACGCGTCATTCGATATGCTATTTCCGGCTGAAGCGTGCGTAGCCAGGCAAGAGGCCGCGCCTGCGTTGTGACACTTTAACGTCGGCAGTATAGAGTTAATCGCGCAACGCGAACCCACTGTATTTTCTGGGACGCCCGACTTTAGGTTCAATGTGTCAGGGGATATGACTTTCCCGGTCTCCGTTCGTTGTTTAGACTTAATTTGCTTCGCATGCCCTCTCGATATCGAGTGAGTGCCCTGATGACTCGAGCCGCTTCCGACTAATGAAACTTCGCTTCACCTTTGGCACGACGTTACGTCATGCTATTCCTATTTCGCGATGACTGAGTGGCTGCGTAATTAATTGCCTAATGTTGAGCACAAGGTTGCACGCTCGACTCTTACGGACACTGTGAATTGGCTCCGCCGAGACACAGCGCACATATGCACAGGTGAATATCAGTTGAGACACGTGTTAAAGAATCTCAAGTGTAGCTGTTTGGGCAAGTTGGAACATTTTAAATTCATATTTGTAGTGCACTATAAACAAGGAGAAGAAAGGTAGTGGCGTACCCACGGTGGTTGCTTAGTGGCTTTGGTGCTGCGCTGCTAAGCACGAGGTCGCGGGATCAAATTCCGGCCATGGGGGCCGCATTTCGATGGGGGGCGAAATGCAACAACACCCGTGAAGTTAGATTTACATGCACGTTAAGGAACCTCAGGTGCTCAAAATTAATCGAAAGTCCCCCACTATGGCGGACCTCATAATCAGATCATGGTTTTGTCACGTAAAGGAGGAGGAGGGATAAACGTTTATTTTCGAAACAGTGTCCCGGGGTAAACACCGTTTCTACTCTAGGTGGGAGGTCCCCTCATTCCAGGAACCCTCTGGCCTTCGCTGCCTCCTTGGTCCTGGCGACGAGGCGTCGTTGTTGTTCCAGGTCCTCGGAGACGAGCATGGCGTCCCACGTTTCGATGAGATCTTCGTATTCGTGTCTGGCGTTACAGTGTTTCGCTGAACGCGATGCGCCTGTGTCTAGATGCCATGCACAGTCGAGGACCAGGTGTGACACGTAAAACCCTATAATTTTAACCTTATAAGGGAGTGGCTTAGGTGGATACACGTTGGGCTGCTTGTGTCCCCGTCCCTTGCGTTCTTCTCCTTGTTTATCCCGTGCTACGCATATAAAATTTAAGAAACCCAGATGTCCAAAACTTAACATCGTGTACTACTCCGCAGCGTCTAGCAAGTCAAATATTAGCACTAGGACACAAAAAATAATCTAATAAAATAAAAAATAAAAAATAAGACTGCAACAAATGCATTCTGCGAGAAGTTCGTGCACTCTTCGTTTGTAAAAAAAAAAACAGTTGACTCTGAGGTAAACGACTTTAGGAAGGTTTTCCAATCACCGCGCGCGTCATGACCATTGCCATAGTTATGATCACCATCACAGTCATCCTTCTCTCTCTCTCTCTCTCTTGTTCTCTTCTTCACTTCAAGGAAGAGGTAAGCAGGACTTGCATACTTGGAAGTCTGCGCCTGTCCTGTTTACGAGTCCCTTCTTCGACCGTGTTTGTTTCGCGCTGCCCTGCCTATGTAGAACACGCTCTTTTAAGCCGTCACCTCAGATTTTCACTCATGTAGTACATGAAGCAGACGAACATTTCATGTACAGAAGTGTTACTGTGTGTGTGTGTGTGTGTGTGTGTGTGTGTGTGTGTGTGTGTGTGTGTGTGTGTGTGTGTGTGTGTGTGTGTGTGTGTGTGTGTGTGTGTGTGTGTGTGTGTGTGTGTGTGTTTGTGTGTGTGTGCGTGCGTGCGCGTGTGTGTATTGTGTGTTGTGTGTGTGTGTGTTGTGCGTGTGTGTGTGCGTGCGTGCGTGCGTGCGCGTGCGTGTGTGTGTGTGTGTGCGTGCGTGACTGCGTGCGCGTGCGTGCGTGCGTGCGTGTGTGTGTTGTGTGTTGTGTGTTGTGTGTGTGTGTGTTGTGTGTGTGCGTGTGCGTGCGTGTGTGTGTGTGTGTTGTGTGTGTGTGTGTTGTGTGCGTGCGTGTGTGCGTGTGTGTGTGTGTGTGTGTGTGTGTGTGTGTGTGTGTGTGTGTGTGTGTGTGTGTGTGTGTGTGTGTGTGTGTGTGTGTGTGTGTGTGTGTGTGCGCGTGCGCGTGCGTGCGTGCTTGCGTGCGTGCGTGTGTGTGTGTGTGCGCGTGCGCGTGCGTGCGTGCTTGCGTGCGTGCGTGTGTGTGTGTGTGTGCGTGTGCGTGTGTGTCTGTATGTGTATGTGTCATTTTAGCGGTGAATTGGATTTGGGGGCTGGAATTGTAATTGGAATTGAGGGCCGGCGCCCTGTCAGGCTTGTTGCCTTTTCGCCAGTTCCCTAACCATCTGCAATATTTCTTTCTCCCCTGGCATCCCGAAACCAACTTTAACTTCAACGTACACGTCAGGTTGACTGCTATCGCCTGTCGGCGGCGCGCGAAGCTAGAGCGCGATGCTGTTGCCGCTGACAGATTGCGTCGTTGCCCGTCTATCAGCCGCTTGGCGCTAAGAAAAAAGAAGCCACTTTACTCGTGATATCTCTCGCGGTTTGCTTCTGCTGAGACTAAACCTCGAACGGGACACACTCGCAAAGCTCGCAAGCAAAACAAACTACGTTTTCCTCATCGAAGTGATGCACGCACAACCGCCCGCTGACGACACTACCGACCGGACGAAGGTCACCGCTCGCAAACTGAGAGTGATGTCGGCGCTTCCAGGGGGAGGGTATGCAGTGCGTGCAACTTCCATCGCAGCGACATCGTGCTCCAAATCTGCCACCAGATTTCGCGGTTGTTTGAAAGGATACGCCTTCGTTAATTGAACGAAAGTGATTAATCTATCCCAAAACTCTGGTAGTGGGCCTCGGTATTTTACCAAAGGTTCGCTCTCTTGCCCACACGAAAGTGTGTGTACGAAAAATGTAATAAGTAAAGACGACCATAAGGTTAAATAGGCTCGCCGCCGAGCGGCGTCAATCTGCCCAACGAGCGACGCCCGCGGTTGCCTCATTTCCTCTGGAAACAGCTCGCGAGACACCGGCAAGCCGTCGAGCAGGTTGGGAAAGCCTCGCTGCATTGCGTGACACGACGGCGGTCGTGGTATATGCAGGAGCAAGGTGCGTCAGCGAAACCGCGGCCACTGCCGCTAGCTGGCGCTCCTCGCGTCACGGATTAGGGACTCACTATCGTCTGGACGATGACGCCACGCTTTGCGCATGCGCGCGACAGAGACTTGCATGTAAGGCGCTGCAAGTCACTTGTGATCAATTACTTAGAATTTTGAATCTGTGTCTTCTATTTGTGCGGTGATTTCTAATCTAGGTTTTCTAAAAAAAAATACTTCTGCAGGGTTTTACGCGCCAAAACCACGATATGATTATGAGGCACGCCGTAGTAGGGAACTCCGGATTGATTTTAACTACCTGGGTTCCTTAACGGGCACCTATATCTAAGTATACACGAGCGTTTTCGCATATCGTTCACCATCGAAATGCGGCCGCCACGACCGGGACTCGATTCCGCGACCTCGAGCTAGAATGCAACGCAATAGCAACTGGGTAATCGCGACATGTATCTTTTTCGACTCACCGAGCTGATTACGTGCGAAAATAGCGAAGAAGCAGAATACCAGAAGGGACAGTTAAGGGTGCGCGTTGCTAGCTAACAACTATTTTGGCTTATGTGGTTTTAAAACGTCACAGTTATAAGCTTCAACTTCTGCCATGGACAAGAACGGCACCGAGAGCGGCGCTGCTGCGCCGGCGTTGAGAGCGCCGCATGCGAAGCAAAATTCTAATAGCGGGTGGTACCCCTCTCCCATCTCTCGTTCGCACCGCCTTGACTGCCTCCTGCACTGCGCGTGTTTGGGCACGTTTCGTGCCGCGCGCGGTGTGTGCCTACGTGTGTGCGCGTGGACATTTCATTCGAAGGGCGATTTACAGTCTGTTTCACATTTAGTGAACTCGCGATGAACTTGTATCGCGATGCGGCGAGCGCTTGAGTCAGGCGGCGGCAGCAGCTCGCGCAGCTGCTCGAGGGGCGGGGTCTTGAACGGCGTCGTCTGCTACGGCGGCGCGCGCTGGCCGCATTGTCGGGAAGCGTTCTACTGTCAGTTGCAGGGCGCCGATCTCATGGTTACTGCGTGAAATGAGCCGGTATTCTTTACTAAGCGTTGTGCGACGCCCACTGATACGCCTCGAAGGTAAGTTCATCGCTGAAAGGTGCAGGGCAGTCATAGACGACGTACTGATTCCATACACTCTTGACGGCCCGTTTATGGAAGGCGACTGTGTATTCTAACGCGATAGGTCGCCGATCCACACTGCTCCTGTTGTGCAAGAACTGCCGGAAGAGCGCGCAGTCACTCTCTTGTAGTGGCCGCCTGAATCCCCGCGCGCCAACATCATTTAAAATGTCTGGGGCTCGTTGAAAGTATCATTGGCGCAACATCCCCTCTATCGGTCGCCCCCGAGGATAGGCTTCGATCCACCATTGTCAGCGACTGAGACGTGTTGCGAATGAAGACATCCCTGATCAAGTCATTCTACACTTCACTGCCTTCCAGGATGAGCGCTGTCATCGCTGCCGCTGGGGACATGACGAGATACTAACTAAGGTTCCGAGCGTGACGTGTCCGATTCACCGCCGGCGGGCAGGGTCTGCCTGGTGTAGTGAATGATTGTCGAGAAAAATCACTTCCGGCTCATTGTCTTAACCTAAAACATTCCTTTAATCGTATCCATTTGTTTCATCGTGTTCGACCACCATAGTTATCATTGTTGAGGGCTTTGTTTTGCTTTCGAGTCAAACAAAGACTGAGCACGTTGCGCGCACATCTTGGTGCTTCTTGTCACTGCTTATTACGGTAGCACACAGAGTGAAGAAATATACGTGCACGCGCTCAGTACCCCGGCCTTTCGAAAGAACAAACGAAGCATGTTGTCAAAAGAAGTTTCTGGAACTCCATTATCGCCAATGAAGGCTCGGAGTTTGGCTTCGCACAAGGTTTAGTAAAGAATATAAGCTCAGCTCCCGCAGTACCGATGAAATCGGTGCACTGCCCCTGACAGTAGCCCGCTTCCCGACAATGCGGCCAGCGCGCGCCGCCGTAGCAGACGACGCAGATCACGACTCCGCGCCTCGAGCGTCTGCGCCTGCTCGAGCTGCTGCCACCGCACGACTCCATTGCTTGCCGCATCGCGATGCAATACGTTCCGAGTTTTCCCCTAAGTGTGAAACAGACTGTACACGCTTCTATTTGCCTTTAAGAAGATCGGTACGATTGACAATTATTTTTATGGCTGCAAAAGGGCAGCGTCTGTTTAACCGTGTAAGTGACGCTGAGCAGGTAATTGTAAACGACATCGTATGTGCCGCTGGAAAAATCGTCAGCACATACGATGCGGCACACACGAGCTAAAGTCATTTTTGCAGTGTCTCAGAATGTTTGCTACAAATCCGTGTTGTCTCTGATGGCGACAACGGACTTCCATCGACACTGTGCGGAAATAAAAAATATATCGCTGCATAGCACAAGTACGACATGCGCACACAACTTTAACTAGTATGTCCCCTACAATATGGAATAGAGGCAGCAATGTAGACAGCTTGGCCATTTTTTAACAGTGCCCAAGAGACCGAAGTTGAAAGTATTAGTAATCATTCCTGCTTCAGGAATGCCGTCGCGACCAAGACGCGGGCGTGTATCGTCCAGTAAGTCGATCGAGCGATGCAGTGGTGAAGCGGGAATGAACTCCGGTCATGTTGAATGCATCGTGCATGTATTCAATTTCTCGGCACGCGTGAACTTCGGCCACTGCTAGCGCATACAACAGAAGTGGTTTCCATTTTTTGGCAGCGCACACACAAACGAAACACGAGAAAGAAGACAGGACAAGCGCTCGTCGAACAACTCAAAGTTTTTATATGAATAAAAGAATTATGTACCGAGTAATTATTAAATTCATGTGGGTTACATATAAAAACCGTCATACACTCAGGAGTGATTAATGAACGCGCTCGCTTCGTTTGCCAGTTGTTTACTTCACTCGGCGCACCGCAGTAATCCATGTCAGTCGTCTGATTTTTTCGTACCATTTTCTTGTGAATCGGCAGAATTTCACTGGTGGCATCAACCCTTTCGTGTTTACATTGCTGTCGTGACAGTAAACAACGCAATAATAATTTCCGGTCATCCGAAGAGGCGCCGTCGCAAACAAGAGACGTGTCGCGCGCAGCGCGAACTGAACGCGGGCACGACCGCTAAGGGAAGCGGCGGCGGAAACCTACACCCGTTGGAGATGAAATCGTTCCGCCAGGGGAGAAACGAGCGCTGGCGTCTAGGATGAAACTTGGCGTGTGGTCGTCCATTAGCATTGTTGTCATACACACACAACGTTCAAAGTACGAGGCAATAGGTATTCCGGCACGTTCAGCGATTTTTCTGGCTATAAGAACCGAAACAGCATGCGCGAAGATTAATATAATCAAAATGCATACTAACGCCACGTGAAGGTGCATACGTTGCCTAAGTAACCGAACGCAGCGAAGTTAAAGCCATGCTCTATGACACGGCCAACGTTATAAGCGCTTGCGCTCCCCCCCCACCCCCCGTCACTGTGCATAGAATTTCAGCAACAGACCTCACGAGCCGCCTTCTACTTGCGATTAGACCGATACAGAACAAACTGAGTGCCGATTAATGAGTCAGATAAGCCTTTTCCCCCCTTTGTGTTGCCTCATAAGATGCACGTCAATCTAGACTTACGATAAAGAGCATCGTGAATGCAGTTCACAGAACAAAGAAAAGTGCACGCGCACGCACAAAAGCGTTGTTTCCCCCTTGCGGCGCTTTCGCGTTGCTTTAACTTGCGACAGCCAGTATGGGGGTGCTTTCAAGGTCAATTGCGTAACGCGTCTTTGAATACATATCGCCTGCAACAGAGGGCGAAGCGCAGAGAGATTTTCGAAACCCTTGACCCGCACTTTAGGGAGCCATGCAGTGACTTGAGGCCTTATGCGACTGCGCTGCGCTGGAGTGGACGGCTTCAAAATCTATTCTCTGAGTATGTGTAGGGTAAATGCGTGACAGAAAGATCATGTGCAACAAATGTCCGTGAATCTGTGCTTCACAAGAATATACAGGTACTGTATAGCCTTGTACTAATGGCTTGCAAACCGGCATGTGCTATTTGTTATGGTGAGTGCAGGTATCAAGCAGCTCGAGCGATTTTATACCTTGAGAGTCTCTTTAAAACGCCCTCGTAATGCGTAGGACAGACTATGGCGAACACCCCTGAAGAGTAACGAGTCATATTTTGAGGAAACTATGCATCGACAAAAACCACCACCGGCATATTTATTTCGGAGATAAGCATTAAGAACACTGCATGAACAAAATCCTGTATCTACACGCCGGCACAGACACAAAAGAACCGGCATAGGGACCAAAATGCATCACATATTGCATCACATATTCAGTCAAAAATCGGAAATATGCTAGAGAGCAAAAAGGATCGGCTTGGGCCAAAGCCCCCCGCCCAGTCAGCTCGGGTAGAGGGGGAGCGCCGGGGTCACGGCCGGGGTCAATGTGCCGAATGATGCTGGGTTGATGAGTCCATGAAAGCTCTGGGACTCGGTGTCTCCTGCTGTCAATACCTCTTCCCAGCTGACAACGGCACCAATGAAGTGAATACATTCTTTTCTATTTTTTTTTTCTCATCGTAACCATGCCCGCCTCGTCGTCGTTTCCTGATCCTTGTTGTGAAGACCCACCTCACCCGGTCGAGATCGTATCAGCTGGTTGGCAGCAATGGGATACTCCACCCTTCCTCCTGGTTTCAGCAGAATGGTGAGCGCTTGACTTTCTTTGAGAATTTGCCAGGTTTTAGCTCGTGTGTTTTCTAAAACGGCAAATTAGTTTCTGTACGTGCAGGCTACTGTTGAAAGCTTGCTCACGTCATAGCAAAGTAAGAAAGTCCTCGTTCTGAATTGGCCATGGATTTAAGCAAACGGAGAAAGCCAGAGTGGTCCTCTCGATAGATGCAAAACGCTCAGGTGAAGCAGAAGTAAAATTAAGGGATCTCATGCCGTCGTACACCATAATTTACAGTTATAGTTAATTTATAGTTATAGCTATAATTTATAGTTAGCCTTGTAAATAATTGCAAGGCTAACGAGAGACGACGCACACGACTGTCAGAAAGTAAAATTTACGTTGCTAAGGAAACATCGGCTCTCAGCGGAAGCTTCCCGCCGTCGTTTTCGGGAGACAGCTAGAACGCCGGGCGAGTCTTTTCAATCATTCAAATTTCAATCATTCAATTGGATCATTCAATCATTCAATTTTCAAAGCCAATTTAACTGAGTGGCTAAAAGGGGAAGATGCATTCGATTGTCACGACAAGGTTGTGGAGCTGAAACGACGAACGCGCGAGCAGTGGCACGAACGCATTCGCGCGGTTGGCGCCGAGAGTATTGACAGCGACGCTGTATAGAACTGAGATCCGTGGTCTCGTGGCGTCTGAGTGCACAAACTATCGTCATGGGGGCCGATACTGGGGATATTCCAGGAAGGGTCCAAGCTCGGGGACCTTGTAACGCGCCCTTGAACTACTCTTGCCACCACCTGGGGCCCAAAAATATCATAATCAGCAATGGCTCGAGCATCGTCGTCTTCTTCCACAGCTGGCTCCGTTGCCGCTCATCATTCCAGCGTAAAATTTTACTTCTCTCGTCGTAACGGGGAGGCCGCGCTTACGGGGGTATGAGCCATCGCTTAAGGGGCTATGAGCGATTCGTTGTCTTATGTGACAGACACATTTATTTATTACAAGAGGTGATACGCCAATGTGTGTGCGTACCCATATCGTCACGATGACCACAGATCCGGACAATAAACATGTTCGTACCTCTGCTCAAAATTCTGTGTCATCTCCGTGTCGTGCGCTAAACAGCTTCGCTGGTCAACCACCTTCACAGAGTGGAATGGCTCATGAATTTTGACAGTCCGTTTTGAAAAAGTTGAAAGAACATTTTTTTTTTTAAGAATATCTGTTCTTGCCCTTGTGCCTGGGATCTCTTTGGATCCCAGGTGTGACAAGGGCAGTTACAGGTACCCGAGCCCGTGGGGGTATGTGCTATTGAGCGTAGACTCTTTCTGGAATGTCACCAGGATCTGCTCACATGACGATAGCTTCTGCACATAGACGCCATGAGACCCCGGATCTGAGCCATATACAGCTTCGCTGTACAAAAGTGGAACAGTTGCCGCAAATTTGACGGCGCATATATAAAAACCGGTGCCATCTTCAGAATTCGTTCCGAGTGTATATATGCCTTGTAAACTCACCAGCCACAATTCATACATTGAATTATATGTTGAGTAAAGTAATTAATGAAGAAAGTTCATAAGCGTAATTATGTTAATTATTCAATGAAGCATTTTGATTTCTCGCAAAGGAATGACCGTCTCATTGCGTAATTTAGGTCAAGGGGTAGAATTGTGTTATCTGCCACGGGCAATTTCTAAAATTTCTGTGCAGCGAATAAAAACACCGTGTATATATATATATATATATATATATATATATATATATATATATATATATATATATATATATATATATATATATATATATATATATATATATATATATATATATATATATATATATATATGCAAAATACAACCAGGACCACTTCAGCACGAAATAAATGCTTGATTCGGAGGTTATTTAAGGTGCCCCAAAACATTGTAATTAATATGCTTGCGATTAAAGCAATAATTAAAAATATCTTTTCCATAAGAACTTTCTTTTTCTCGACTTCAGCGACTGTTGCCTGCTTCGGTAGCCGCATGCCTTTTAAGCTGTGCCACCTCGACCCTTTTCGAACACCAAGGTTCAGGCGCCCAGGCTCGACGCAAGGTCAGCGCCGGTTGCGTAGCACTGAATTACATAAGGCTAACACAAGCCGCCCGAGCACTTTACCATGCGCGTCCGCCCTCGCTCGCTTCGTCGCTGGCTATACTGCGTGCGCTGCAACCGCAGAGATCAAGGCAGCCGCAGCTCGAACAACGAAAGTGGGTCCCGACCCTTGTGGCCAACCCGACACGCCCTCCCCGAGGCACCTCCAGATGCCCCCCCCCCCCCCCCCCCCCCGTCCCCCGCTTCGTTTATTCAAGCT
Source organism: Dermacentor variabilis (assembly GCF_050947875.1). Taxonomy (NCBI): domain Eukaryota; kingdom Metazoa; phylum Arthropoda; class Arachnida; order Ixodida; family Ixodidae; genus Dermacentor; species Dermacentor variabilis. Next base: position 126,362,831 of record NC_134573.1, on the reverse strand, counting down.
CGGTACGTGGCCGAGCAGGGGGCGCGGAGGTGACCCAACAAAAGTCGGCGCGCTTTCGAGGCGCTTTGCGAAAGAAACATCCCAATTTGCGCAGTGCAGGAGGCGCCCGACGCCATTGTTGTGAGCCACGACGCGCCGGACAGCCGCTTCATTGTGAAGGAAGCGCGATGATCTTGGCCGCTGCTTCGCTGCGGTCATCGGAGGCGTTTAGCGGACGCGTCGCATAGACGGCAGGGCGGCTTTGGCTTCGCCAAGAACAATGCGCTTTCCTCGCATACAGTGTGTGTGCGGCGTGCGCGTGTGTGCGTGCATGCGTGCGCGACAGAGAGAGGATTTCGTGAAGGGTGTCTCGGGCAGTGGCTGTGTATAGTGAGCTGAGCGTCCCAGATGCTCCCTCGCGGGGTGAAAGCCGCTCAAAAAGAACCAATTCCTTAGCAGGCGTAACGGGTAGGAAGACCTTTCCGAAGTGGTTGTTTTGTTTTTGGCCCACCTTGCGCAATGACCGCGGTTCTGTGTTCATCCTCTTCGGTGCCGTGAACGACTGCCCGAGAAAGGACGAAGCAGTTGAGGCTGCGCTATTCCAGAGAGGATACTTCAGAATATGTGACAGACGAGCGATCGCTAACTTGGCGAGTCGCGTTGGTTCTGTAATGGCCTGCAAATCTTGGCAGCTTCGAGGGCCGTCACATAAAGCAATGAAAGAGTAAGGTGGAGGCTGAGTGAAGACGAGAAGACGAACGGGAGCTAAAATAAAAATAAATAAAGTCAGGGGTAACACGAGCCAAAACCACGATCTGATTATGAGCCACGCCGTAATGAGGGACTTCGGATTAATTTTGACCGCCTGGGGTTCTTTAACGTGCATCCAATGCACGCACGGTACACGGACATTTTTGCATTTCACCCCCGTCGAAGTGCGGCCCCCGCGGCCGGGATTCGATCCAAGGAGGTTTTAAAAAATTTGCTGGAGAGAATGAAAAATGATGATGAAAAACTTTATTTATCCCTCTCTAAAGGGAAAGGGGCAACGGAATAGAGAAGATGCCGTCTCAAAACTGAAGCCAAACCGCCGCCATCTTACCATAGGCAAGAAGTAACGTCAGCTAATAGCGGGAAATATACCAAACACTATCTTCCCACTCCGTGCTATGTACGATGATTAATTTAGCCGTACGGATATCGTTGGACGTCTTTCTTTCTGTTACTAGTTTCAGAAGGAATCCTAAACGTTTTTTTTTATTTATTTATGGCATATTATGATAACAATACGCAGTCTAAAGTAACATTTTATGCAATAACTACGAGCTCTTATTTTCAAGTACCCCTAGCTTTTGCAGTAGCTGACCGAAAGGACGTGAACTGTGAGCATATTTCGACTGTCGCGGCCCTCTTTCAGAGTGGAAGTATAGACAAACTCTAGCTTCATCTGTGCTAGTAAGAAACTACGGGGGTTGCCAATCCAGATCTTTTCTTCTTTAGCGTCCTTGATTCGATGCCGTGCCCGCGGGCTTAGCAGCCGAACGCCTCTACACCACCACGGCGGGTAAGGTGAACGGAGCTGAGGGTGGCTCGACATTGAGGAGATGATGTGGAGGCAGGGAATGCTTCAAGTTAGAAACTTGGGCCGATTGACACACTCTGTGTGTGCCGTTTCTTCCTGCGTGCTTCGTTTAAGCACCGGTCCTTCAGAATGGGGAAATGCTTCGTTAAATTCCTAGCAGTGATTGACAGACGCTGACCAGTCTGCTCGTCTACATTACAAATGGTGTTTCCGCCAATGTCTAAACGTTATTCCCGCGTTATACAGCGAGTGACACTGTATTTCTGTCCTTGAGAACATGTTAATTGTACAAGGGTGTTTTACGTGTGCATCCTTATGTGTTTAGTGCGCGCACTTCCATACTAAAAAAGTTATTTGTCATTTCCCTTCCGTAAATAAAGAATGTTGAAATAAATAAATCACGAAGGAAAGAAATGCGAATGATCACTGAGGTTACCACCAAAATAGTTTGCATGCAGAGGCCACGGCCGGTAGAGAAAGCAAAACAAATAAGTGGGAAAAAAAACTTGTTGTTTTTCCAGACAATCGCTGCATAACTGCCAGTCCAAAGACCGCATTCGATGAAATATAGGCGAGAAAGACCAAAGGCGCACTGAAAGAACATGATCATGATAATCGAGGAAGTGTCATCGTTAGCAGCACCACCATTATGAACTATACTTGCCTTGACGGAAGCGCAAGGTGTAGCGCCATATCTCGGTGTCAACTCCCGACTTCGAACATCTATACTTACGCGGGTCTAGTTTTGTGACCTCAAAAATCTGCGGCTCGCGCCAGAGGCGGACGCGGAATCAAATCCTGCCGGTAGTCAAATCCTGACACGTCACCTGCCGGTTGTTCTCGATTCATCGCTACTGTTGCGTTTCGCCTGCGACACGTGGTTTTGCCGGCGCGACTGCGGCGGGGCGGCAGACATTTTGGCCCGATCGTCGTCGCCGCAACACTCATCGGCAGGTGTTTCCAGGCGCGACTGCGGCGATGCGACCGCAAAAGATCATCCTCTCATTCCAGTCATTGTGCCCGAAACAGGCGATGCCAAAGCAGGGATCATCCTCTCATTCCAGTCATTGTGCCCGAAACAGGCGATGCCAAAGCAGGGACCATCCTCTCATTCCAGTCATTGTGCCCGAAACAGGCGATGCCAAAGCAGGGACCATCCTCTCATTCCAGTCATTGTGCCCGAAACAGGCGATGCCAAAGCAGGGACCATCCTCTCATTACAGTCATTGTGCCCGACCGGCAGCGCTACAACAGGGTGCTACGAGATCGTGCTCGACAGGGTGCTACGAGATCGTGCTCGTCATGGTGCTACGGCATCGCTACGACAGTGTGCGTCACCATTAGCCCATTGTACATTCACGTGCTCGTCTTTTGAGGGGTTCCTTCTTGCCCTCAACTGCGAGAGTATAAAAACAGCTGCCCCCGGACGCAAAAGAGAGGGCTCCGATTTCTTCTGTTGAGTGAAGTGCTCTCCCGTCTCTCTACTTCGGTCAAACCTGACCACCAACTCTTTGCGATGTTAAAATAAACAAGTTGTTTCGTTGTTACCAGTCGACTCATGCTTTGCCGGGACCTTCGGATGCTTCCAGTTGTACCCCAGGCCGCCAGGCCAACGCTACCCTTGGGGCTTGCGACCCAGGTACAACCACGGGCGTCAGCGCCGAGTTCCCAACAGATCGTACCAGCAGTCCGATCCAAACAACTGGTGGCAGCGGTGGGATCGCCTCCGACTTCAAACAACTGTCTGCCAGCGGTGAGATCGCGACAACGGAGGCCAGCAGCGAAGAGATGCAGTTGACTGTATGCTGAGCAGCTCAACGACGATCCGGGAGCAGTGCAACGAGCCCTGTGTGATGACTGGTTGCCTGCAGCGGAACGACTGCGCTGGACTCTTGGCTGCGAGGTTTGGTGAGTGCGG
>NC_134573.1:125329352-125454352 GCF_050947875.1 Dermacentor variabilis | reverse complement strand
ATTTAGACTTAGCATTTGTTTCGCGATGCCTCACTCGCTGCGTCCATTGGTTCGCAGATATAGAAACCCACGGAAGCGACCACATTCCTACCTACCTGAAGATAAAAGGCCTCACCAAATCCGTTCCATCAAATTTTAAACAAACAATAGGTTGGCCCGTGTTTATATCACTTATGGAAGACGCATGCCACGAAGGCATTTCGTCCACACTAGAATTTGAGATCGCCAAGGCTATGCAGGATGCTATGCGCTCAATTCGGCCATTAGAGAAATACAGAGATTTTGATTCGAAAATACAGAGCATCCGTGCAATCCGCCGGGGAGCGGAGCGACGGTACAGACGGACTAAATCATTCTACGACCTTAGAGAGGCCAGACGCATTCAAAAGAAAATTCAGCGTCGCCTTGCTGTACTGCAAAATCAACGCTGGAAATCGTTTTGTGAGTCTCTCGACCCGCGTAAACCTCTGTCGGTTATCTGGAGAACAATCCGCCGACTTCGAACAGCTGCTCATCAGCGTTGCCATTTAAGTCCCACATCAAGGTCGCCGAGAAGTCGAGGTAGCCGAAGATTACTGCGCAAGGATCGCGGGTCCGGCGCTCACGTATTCACTTTGCACACCTATTCCCATTGTGCCCCCTTGCTCCCATCATTCTCGTATGGACGTTGCATTCTCCATCGAAGAAATGGAGGACGCACTTGCTGGGTGCAGGCGATCTTCGTCACCAGGACACGATGGCATCACATACTCTGCGCTTGCAAACCTTTTCAAGAGGCTAGAGATCCCCTTCTTCGCCTATACAACGCATCATGGCGTGACGGCCTGGTCCCTACAACGTGGAAATCCAGCCGGCTTGTTCCACTCCTCAAGGCTGGCAAATCCCCGTTGGAATTGTCATCTTACCGTCCAATAGCACTGGCCAGCTGTGTCGGAAAGGTAATGGAGAGAATGATCCTTACACGGTTAGAATGGTACTTGGAATTTCACAACGTCTATCCAGAGGTAATGGCTGGTTTTCGACGTGGCCGCTCGTCAATAGATAGCGTTATCGACTTGGTAACATATGTACAACACCAGAAACATCTGAAACGAATCACTGCGGCTCTATTCCTTGATGTTAAAGGTGCGTACGACAATGTAGATCATAATGCAATTCTGGACGCCTTAGAAGCTGTAGGGATTGGTGGTCTCACCTTTCGCTGGATATGCAACTATTTGAATGGAAGATTTTTCTTTATTTTGACTGAAGACGGACCAACGCCATCTAGCTATACCAGTCGTGGTGTACCGCAAGGCGGAGTACTCAGCCCTACCCTTCTGAACCTGGTGCTCGTTGGTCTCGCTGATTCGTTACCGCAAACCGTTCAGCTCTCCGTATATGCAGAGGACATTTGCATATGGGCTTCAGGCGTGACACGTGTACAAGTCCGCGCACGACTTCAGAAAGCCTCAATGGCTGTGTCAACATACCTAAGAAGACAAGGCCTGGAGCTTTCCGCTGAGAAATGTGCACTCATTGCTTTTACTCGCAAAGCGATGGCCCCGTATGCTTTGCGGATTAATGACCAAATTATACGATATAGACGAACGCACCGATTTCTGGGCGTCATCATTGATAGAGACTTGTATTGGAGCCCTCACATCTCCTACATGACAAAGCGTTTGGCCGCCATTGTGGACCTTCTTGCGTTTCATGGCGGGAAGTCCTGGGGCGCAACAGTACCATCAATGTTGCAACTATATAAAGCACTGTTTTTGGGCGTCCTGCGGTACCAGCTTACCTGTGCTAGGAAATACTTTCACTAAGAATATTCGCAAACTCCAGAGCGTGCAAGCCCAAGCACTCAGGACTTGTCTCGGTCTTTCCAAAACTACGTCATCGATTGCGACAGTGGCCATAGCCAGAGACGCTCCTTTGACAGTCTACATTGATACAGATGTCCTGAGAGCACACATCCGACACCTGACTCGGATTCCCTCAAACCATCTTGCTTACTTGCCAGCAAAAAGGCCACCTTCAACTTTTGCTAAAACTATTGTAAGACATCAGTCCTACTTGCCATCAGAATTTACGCCCGCATCACGATTGTCAGATCCATTGTGGTGTCTGCACCGGCCGCAAGTGCAAGTGACAATTCCAGGAATCAGAAAGAAAGCTGGAGCGCCATTGCAAGCTTTGAAACAAGCAACTTTGGAGCACATTCACAACGTGCACAGATTCCGGCAACATGTATGCACAGATGGTTCAGTAAAACTCAACAGCTCTGCTGCTGCAGTTACCATCCCGGCACAATCTGAGGAAATCAAATGAAGAACTTTATGTGTGACCGCATCGACGGGTGCAGAACTCGCGGCGCTCCGTGCTGCACTTGATTTCATTAAGCAGAAGCCACCGCAACAATGGAGAGTCCTTAGTGACTCCAAGGCAGCCCTTCAGTGCATACGAAGCCCAATGCGCCACGGACCCAATGAACAACTGGCCTCAGAAATTCGGCTCATATATCATCAAAGCCATGACAAGGGACACAACATAATCTTTCAGTGGCTTCCAGGACATTGTAACATCAGCGGAAATGACCACGCTTACGAAGCCGCCCGATCTGCACATGAAAGTGGTCAACGAGTCTTCATTCCGTTTTCGCGAACAGACGCTGTGGCTGAGCTGCGATTGATGTCCCGTGAGTGTACTTTGCCCCTGTGGGACTCAAATGTTTTCACCATGTGTCGGTTGCGTTCATTGTCTCCGGACATACGGATGCACCTCCCACCTGGATTACCACGACGTGAACAGACCATGCTCTACCGTCTGTGGCTAGGCGTTGCCTTCACAAACTCATATGCTATCCTCATAGGAATGGCCAACAGCCCCACGTGCGACACATGTAACATCGACGAGACGCTCGCACACATTATCTGTGTCTGCCCGCAATACAATGCTGACAGACAAGTGATGTGCAGAGTACTGGACCAGTTGGAGAATCGTCCACTTTCAGAACTAAAAGCTTTAGGCCAATGCTGCGAAAGAACATCCGCGTTGAAGGCCTTACTCGCGCTTTTAAGGTTCTTGCGGTCTACTGGGCTTCACGACAGACTCTAAAAGTGCCGCCCCCTACCGCTCTGTAGTGTACGCGCTTTGTTCGTGCTTGTCTCCCTTTCTTTCTATCTTCCCCTTCCACTCTGTTTCTCTTTTTATCCCCCTTAACCCTTTCCCCTGCGCAGGGTAGCCAACCGGAACTACCTCTGGTTAACCTCCCTGCCTTTGTCTGCATTATTTTCTCTCTCTCTACAGTAGATACAAAACGCGCAACCGAAACAGCAATCGCAGCTACAATCACAGCTACAATTAGTTCACCGCTTACCATTTAACGAACACTTTCTTTATACATAGATTCTATCACGTGCGTTAGGTGGGTATAAATTTGCTTTCTAAAAGGTTATCGATCAGTATAGCCCAGAAATAGCTACCGCGTTTCTCGGCTATATAACCGAGCAAAAGAGATCTTGCGACTGTTGCGCCATTTAAGATCAGTGCCACAGCTTCGGATTCCCAACCCGCGATTACGAAGTCGCGGATGTTCCCAATGCGAAGAAACTAACGGGGGCGACGTTGGGAAGTGCAGCAGTGAGCCGAAAAAAGATCCCGCGGGTCTCTGCTTTCATTCATTGCTTGCTCGTTTACGTTTGCCTCGAGGCACTGCGAATACGCAACGCCCACCATCCATCAACGTCAACTGTTTTCCAAGAGCAGTTAGCGTCATTCTTGGTGCTTCTCCACGAATTGGTGCCGACCTTCCATTTTTTCTAGCATATATATGAGTCGTTCAGTCCATGGTTATGCTTTCCGTTTATGGCGTTGTACATGGTTCTCCGAGTTATGACAACAGAGAGGGGGCAGGGAAGAGGGAGGCGACTGGAGTGCGATGACTGTGTGTTTCTTTTTTTTTTTTTAAGCAAACAAACACGCACGGAACGATCTCACGAGTGCTTTCAATGTGATTAGTGAATTCCTTTGTAGCACGCTGCTCCACCTCTGATAAGAAGACGGAGGCTTAGTATTCTGGCTGAGTCTGGCTGAGACAAATGCAGTTGGAAGCGGCAGTCGACGGATACTTCAGGCTGTCGTCCTAACTTTGGGGGCAGCCGGCGAAGTGGAACAGCCGTCGAAGAGAGCTTCGGTATAATGTGCGGCGACGTGCAATGTGGTAGGCTGGTCTTTGGTGGGACGACAAATTAATTCGAATGCTGTGTAGAGCGGCCGTTTGGATATCAGATGCGACGCGATCTACGCAGTGACGTTAGGCAAGAAGACACACGTAGCGCATGCATGTGGAACGCTGTCAACTAACTATGGAGGACTTCACCCGGAGATGTATAAGAGTGTGGGTTTGAATATTAATTGCTAGAATCTACAGTACTGTTGAACAGTCGTGTTAAGAGAACTAACGTTGCCGATTGACAGTCGGCCTCTGCCAGCGGCGAAATAAATTACGTTCACATAGGCCCACTAATGGCGCGTCAACCGAGTGAGGAAAAGAATATTCCCAGATGAACGCAAATGGGTTAGAGCCCACATGGCGAAAGCCCTAATGGCCAAGTAATGACTGGAAGCTAATGGATATTCTTGTTAAGAAATTCTCCAATCAGTGCATTATATTAGTAAAAAATTATGTGGCAGAAGCTTGGAGGACGACTAAAAGGCTTGAACGAAAATAAGGACCGCGTAACGAGTACTAGAGCGAGAAATGATCGACGTAATGTTAAGATACAGGAAGCTAGTGGTGTGAAGTATAAGAAAAATGGTGCATGGAATATGTCCTAGTTGCAGTAACGAGTTTAAAAAATGGATGTATCATTGTACGCGTTCTTCTAAAATTAAGAATCCGCGTTCTAATGGGGCCAGAGAGTGGGTTGCAAGACAAGGAAAGTGCAGTGAAGGGTGGCAGAATGTGAGGCAGTGTGATGAATGAGGGAACGTCGTGTACCTGTGCAGATCCACTCTGTCCACAGAATTGTGAACTTCCGTGTGGGTTCAGGAATAATTTCAAGTACACTTGAAGCATTCCAAAGGTACTCCGCCGAAGCGAGGCTATCCTACTTTGTTGGCTATGGCCAGAAGTAGCCTTTGCGCAACTTTTTCCGCATTAAAATCGCTGACAAAGCTGCTTGTGATGACTGTAGCCGCGACGAGACCCTCGAATACGTTTTGTTCAACTGTCCTCGAAAAAGTGTAAAAAGAATTCATGGCGCTGCCTCGCATTGTTGACCGGCCACTGTCACGCCAAATCATTTTGTAATACCGACCATTGTTTGTAATACCAACGCATCGCTGCAATTCTGGAAAACAGGAAAAACGCACAAGAGAGCTTAAGAGTAACCAACATTAACTCTTATCCTGCGCTTTGAACGGCTGTGATTCGGTGCATGTGCTCTGTCTATACCTCTCTTGATTTCAGCTAATCTTTTTACACGCCTTTCCCTGCCCTCGCCCGTGTAGGATGAGTAAAACATTTTTTTTTTTTATACTGGCTGCCTTATTATTTTATTTTACCTCTCTCTATTTCTCGGGTCAACATGAACGAAGGACTGTTCCTCTTCTTATCGCTCATTCACTGCATCACTGCATTAGTTATCCTGCTTCTTTCGATAGCGTATCTGCTGAATTTTTACCTGCCGGCTATGGAATGAGCAGCGCGTTAGGACGGATTTTGTCATATGCAAGCTTCGACATATTGAGAATTCTATGAGCAGCTATTTTAGCAGCGCACGTGAACATGGTGCGTACAATCAATCAATCAATCAATCAATCAATCAATCAATCAATCAAGCAATCAATCAATCAATCAATCAATCAATCAATCAATCAATCAATCAATCAATCAATCAATCAATCAATCAATCAATCAATCAATCAAATATTCACCGTTCATAATTAAAGATCAGCAAACCTATAGCTATACGACGTTCTACCGCTGAGCATGTGTTCATGGGTTCGTTTCACGGCTGCAGTAGCCGATGAGATCAGCATGCAAAAGCGCTTGTGTACTTACATAAACGTGCAGTTTAAAAAGAAAATAATCTCACTGGTCAATTTATTTCTTTAGTCATATTTTCTTTTTAATGACACGATGGAAGAAGATGTTGGCGCACATACGGCACCGGCAACTCCGTGGCTCTCAAATAGGTGGTATACACAACGTGCGGCAACATTATTTTATTGAAAAAGTCAAGATAACACCACCATTACAAGATAACTCTCCAATCAATAATGCCAGCAACAATACAGATTTATTCCGCCGTGGTTGCGCAGTCGCTATGGTGTTGTGCTGCTGAGCACGAGGTCGCGGGATCGAATCCCGGCCCCGGCGGCCACATTTCGATGGGGTCGAAATGCGAAAACACCCGTGTACTAAGATTTAGGCGCACGTCAAAGAACCCCAGGTGGTCGAAATTTCCGGAGTCCTCCACTACGACGTGCCTCATAATCAGGAAGTGGTTTTGGCACGTAAAACCCCATAATCTTTTTTTCTTTAATCCAGATTTATTTCAGTGACTGTGGACACTGCACATTTTCACGCGCGCTGCTAATATATAGCCACCACACCATACATGTATGTGCGTGCGTGCTGCAGACAGTGATCACTGCGGCCACGGGATGCTTCGGAGCCAAAAGCCATCCCGAGAAGCCAAGAAACCTCCCGGAACCCCTGCGATTGCATATTCATACGCGCGGATCTCCAGCAGATATACGATATAACACAGAAAATCGCGCCTCACCCGCGAGCGCTTGCCTTTCTTCTACCGCTTTCGGCGGATAAATCTCACATTTTCGCTCGACGAGCGCAAATGAGAACGGTGACGTGAATATTTTAGTGGGAAGCGACGCTCGATTTTTGTGTGCTGTAAGTACCGCGCCGCATATGAGCTCTGACTATGCCTTTTCTTTCGTTTTTCCTTTCTGCCACGACCGGCTACTTGTTAGCCGCATCGAGCAGACGTACGGATACTATTGTTTTTCGCGTGCGACATAACCATATGTGACAGTGGTTGCATGCGATTCTTTGGCTGAGTGCGCACGAAGAGTTTGTGGACGATCACACACCCGACAGCTACTACGCAGCTTTCAAAGCAGGCGTCATCAGTGTCAAACTAAAGCTCTGCATGTACAGGTAGGAAATAATAAGCAAATGACGATGCATAGTTGGTCCTGGACAATATTTTGAGGGCCCATATTTTCTATGGTGTCGTGATACACTTTGTTTTGTGCTCTCCCTTTCAAGAACGACAAAAAGCGCAAGTGTTGCTCCCTATACCTATAGCAAACAAAGTGCTCTGACGTTTTGACTGTCACTTTATCTACATGTAACAAGCACCTGTCCTCTCCTCCCAATACTGCAGGCGTGGTTGGGTTTAAGAGGCATGGAATGATTGTCTCTGGGAAAGCACGAAACAAAAAAAAAGGGGGGGGGGGCAGCGTCGTGTCACGTGAAAGTATGACAGACTATAATGTGGCTCGGGAAACATTGCCGTCAGTTTGCTATTTTTAGGCCATCCTCTTTTATCGCACATCTGACTTTTGTGGTCTTCACTTCAACTGCGCTTGTGGGCAACCAGCGTTGAAATTTCGCGTGCCAACAACAGCGTTGTAATCCACCACCACGTGAGCGGAGGAAACCGTTCTCAGTAGCACGTACTGCCATTTCGCGTCAGCAAATTCAACGCCCATGTAAAGGCACGTGTTTCCAGCTTTATACGTATTTTTTTTTCATTAGTAAACGCTTACCTCTCACACGTGACTGCAGCGTGCCACCGTGTTAGAACGTAGGAGCACCTGCGCTTCTCTCTAGCGAGCATGGCTGGACGCATCGTGCTAAAGCAAACGTTGATACTTGTGCGCATCAGTTATCACTCAATATGTCCCGTAACCTTCGTGGCCTCTCTGCCGGATGGTGTTTCCATATTTTAGTTCCGCGCTCAAACTGTCGTAGCACCTCATGGCCAGCGCTGACTCCCCATTACATCTGATTAGACAAGGAGAAAAAAAGAAGATAACGCGCACAATGCGCAACGCCGATAAGATATAGCTCGCTACGGATACGGCGAATGCGTGCTTGTAGCTGATGCTGTGCCGATTTCAATGGAGTGCCCGTGGGTCTGAATAATTCATGTGGTGGGGCGCTGGTGTACCCCTGTGCACCATGTATTGGAACAGTCACTTTGCCACCACGCACATGTAGACGCGCGTACACACGTATACACTCCACCAAAACTAGCGGATTTACACAGGTGAAATGAACACAATGGCGATCTAACCAATTTATTTCGGTGACATAAAAGTGCGCGACGAATGTACGGCAAAGTCTTGCGGTTACTTTCTCTCTTTCTTTTTCTTCAAAGTTGATCGCTGCGATTGGCTGCACGCCATCGTCCGCTTCAGCTGGGGTATTCCCGATATAGAGAAGGATGGTGCGAGCACAGAGCTTTTTCCCGTAAGTTAAATATAATAGCCGGAATCACGCTGGTTTCGACCTATGGAGCTACAGAAAAGTAAGGTGTTCCAATCTATTTCTGTTCCATTTCTGCAACTAGCCCTCCACAATGCGTGAAACATTTTTCCGGCCACCACCACTTGGCCCGTCCGTTATGCGACGGCACGAAAACTGCCAAAACTTCTTATCTGACAGGACGTGTACGCACTGATTAAGCATGAATATGCAGAACAGAAGTTTTTTTTTCACCATTGCTTAACCCTTTTGCGCTCTGACAACGTGCGTCAGAACGGCGAAGTGGCCGCAGCCTACTTCACCTGCCTGTAGCGCCGTGTCACAAAGCCGCTAAAGATCTCCACGCCAGGGTGAGGCGTGCCCACTAAAGATGCATTATTATGCCTATTAAAAATGAAATGTTCTTCGGAATACTCGGAGTATGCCCCGTTCCGAAATCACGCTAGCACTGACTACTCGGAGTTACCGGGGAGAATGCATTTCTCTGGGCATAATAATATTAGGTTGCACGCCGCCTATATTTCGACGTGCTACTGCAAGCTAAGCAACAGAAAGCGGACCGATCGCAGACGCCTGCACCGCATTCCTCCATCCGGGTATGCTACTTTCACCGCGCTAGCTCTAACCCCCTGAAACCCTCTCCACTTATACGCGCTGCTCGCCTCTTGTCAGCCAATCTGATAAGAAAAAACTTGTCAAAGTAGGGCCATCCTATTCGCTTTGAAAGCAAACAAAAGTAGAGCATTTGGTTGGGCTGTTAAAACAACGCTACAAGTGACCGCCCAACGATGTTGACTGTTATGCAAATTTGACGTCAGAAGATTGGAATAAAATCAGAATGAAATAGTTTTATGATATACTGCTCCTATTTTTGTTAACCTTACCTCGTTGGTGATGTCCGTTTTTTAACCTTTATTCATGTGCAATACGATCCAGTAAATCATTTAGGAAATATTTAATTTTTCCACCCGTTCTGAAAAGAAATGCTAGCAAAACGAACCTAACGCAAAAACGAACTTGACGAGTTTCGGAATTTCCGCTCATGATTTTCCAGTGGGTGAGAGTTCAGTAATGCATGAATTAACGACACATTAGCGGACAGTGTCCACTGAGACGTTCATCGTGATCCGACCTAAACGCTTGCGTAACCCGCCACGCCCCGTCCCGCGTGTAAAAATTCATTTTGTTCTCCGGACGCCTTGTCGTGTCCCGTCCGAGAGAAAACAGGACATTGTGCTGCCTTGATTAGCTGTCCAAGTCTATTTGGTTGACCTTCTAACCCTAATCGTCATCTGTAACTGCAGGCAGTGCCCTCGCCGCCCACTTCTGCGATCGCTTATCGCCACTGATAAAGATGACAGTAGAATGACAAGTTGTAAGGACAACAAATACAGATAAACGACCTTAGTCATCGTTGATGTTCGTTGTGTGGTAAGTGATCCTGTGTTGTGATACTGGGCGGTTATGATGACTGGCTGCGACAGTGTGTCTGCATTTATGTCTCTGTATTTTCTTCTTATTATTTCTACTTCCCCCTTCCGCGACCCCCAGTAGGGTAGCAAACCGAATTTCCTGCTCTGGTTAATCTCTGTGCCTTACTCACTTGGCTCGCGTATGTTTTCTGTCTTTTAACAGCAGGCCATTACATAGCGTTCTTTTCGAATTTTTTCGCTGTTCTAGCTGTATCGCCGTAGAGAGGCAACGAACGCGTGCGAGGCTTCTGCCTTTCTATAAAAAAGAAATTCAGAAAAAGAAGTATCACATGAGCTTGGGCTGCTGAAAATGCCTTCAGAGAAGATGACGTCAACGAAAGGTTATGGTTGATGGCTGGCGTTTGCAGTTTAGTTGCTGGTAAACCTGGTGAGAGCAGACGTCATCACACCACGCCACGGCACATATGTTTGAAAACAGTCATAACTCGATGTCACCCCCCCCCCCCCCCCAAAAAAAAGAGGAAAAAAAATGCCTCCCCCTTTTCCAGCACCAACTGCACGATAACAAGCCCGTAGCTTTTTGTTATGCATGCAGGATTTGCGTGCATAGCAATCACCGAACTGGGTGCATGTCCTGACGCCGTACTTTTCGACTACGCACGTTTGGCGCCGCACAAGTGTCAAACAAAGAAGAATACTCATAGCTAGTTTCAAGGAGTTGCACACTTCTGCATATGCATCACAGACAGTGAGCCTGAGCTTAGCTTCCATGTTTTGCGTGCAGTGAGCGGAAATAATCCATTCACGCCTTTCTTTCACAATGTTCTCGATGACTTATCGTTCCCTGCGCATTTCCTCCGACAGTCGCGTGTATTACCACTGAGTCCCTCGCTCAAAGCGCAGCAGTGACATCTTACTGCGTTTGACTGAAGAAATAAAGTTCGCTGTGTATATCTTTCCACATGCGGGGGGGGGGGGGGGAGGGGCGGGTTGGGGTTATTACTTCAAAATTCGCGGGGGGTTAGCTGGATAAACGAAACGAATGCAGATGACGCCTCGCTGCATGCGGACTGCAATGGGGTTTTCGGGTATAGTGGCGTACGTAGGACTTCACGATATGTCCAATATATAAGGTGATTTAAGGAAACTGTGCCTCTATAATTGGTTCTGCAAAGACAACCAATTTATTATCGTCACGTTGTACGCTTGTACCATGAATGTACGCGCGTCAATATCCTGTTTTATTTACCCGTTTAACAATCACCCATGCTGCAAACTACTACCAATATAAGAAAGGCTTAGAACCACGGCTTAGCTTTAGTACGTTGCATTACGTTACTTAATATTATCACAGGTCCAGGAAATAACGAATCTGTCATAAACAAACCGTAAAGGCAAAGTTTTTCCATCTGTGGCAACACACCAATGAATGCATATATAATGAGAGAACGTTGGCCTGAAAAGCCCATAAAAAGCGGCCTACAAATGGATACGTTTCTTTTCAAATATCAAAGGAGTGAAAATACAAATGTTTTTTATATGAATATTTAATAACCTCCGAAGCTAGTACCACAGTAAAATTGGCTTGCATATTTTCCAGCGTTGGAAAGGAGGACAGTTTATCCGCGAACTTGTTAGTCTCATTTTACCATTAAAAAAGTTGAAGCTGTAGAAAAGCATGTCGCCCTTCCTGGGAGAAAGGAATCACCATTTTTAGACAATACGTTCATGCTAAAAGCTACAAAATCCCAACTGAGTAGCCCAATGTGGCCCATCACGGTGCGGCTCACATGGCTTCAACCATATTTATTTTTTGTGCTAACCACGCCCGTCCTTACAATTCTTTTTGTCTAGAGCCAAAGTGACCATCATTTTTCATCGCCAACCTCAACTTTCCTTTCCGTGCCCACGCCCAGAAATTCAAACCACCCTCCTTCATCGCGTGTTTCTTTGCAGTCACAATACGCGTACGGCGAAGCCCGTTTTAAAGGAGAAAAGACAGTCTCGAATACAGCAAGGTGCCTGACACAGAAGAACGAAATCTACCTTTCGTCCCATTGTTCACTTTGCGAACTGCTTCAATGACCTTACGCGCTGTAAATGCCAGAATATGTGACAGGACGCGTTGGAAATCCATACTTCAAGAAACCAGCGCCAAAGACAGGTGCGAGGTTCTGTGAAGCTCTAAATACATTGCTCACCTTAGCAACGCCGCTAGTGTCTGTTTTCGACAATTTGAAGCAAAGGCCCTATGCCGTACCAGTGCTCACAGATAGTTTCCGTTCGTGTGGTCGTACATCTTGCCGCATTCGAAAAATGTGCGCGTTGTGGTTTCATGGCAAACAGCCTGTGCACTTTGTGGGTGCATGCTTAAGAAAGTTATGCCAGACAAAAGGCTTGTCCGGCTGTGTGACAGATGTGTTTGAATGGTGTACGGTGGGCAGCATGGTTGTGGCCACAGTGAACAACCTTCCATTTAAGGATAACATTTCGCACGTTCCGTAAACTGACAAGGATTGACTTCTGGCTTCGTCGGTGTGACATGTTTGATGTGGTGCTTCAGCGCGAATACTTTTTCACACGCACACAGGAAGAGACACACATGCAAGCGCTATCCGTAAACTCATATCGAATGTATTACAGTATGCGCAATCTTTTCTTCTGTATCACCTGAGCAGCGATTTCTCCGAGTGACGACCTTGTGGAATAATAATACTGCTAAGATGGAAGCTAAATAACCGTTATGATGCACACATACATGCGCAGACATTGGTTGACATCGCTAGAGGAATGATGTCTCTACGACGTGCGAAACGCCACTGCCATTGGCTGCAATATCCACGTCGTATTACTGGTCGCATAAAAACTCGCTTGTTGCTGTGGCGCATGCTAGTTATCTCGCGGATCGTAAAAAAGAAACATGCATTTTGTCTCCACATTTCACGAAAGAGACCCTAGCGAAGGGAAAATACAGGCATAAAAAGATTAGAACACAATAGCTTATTCCACGCGCTAACTCTTTTAAAGCGCAGTTCTTGCAGTTTGCATTTTGTGGCGGTGAAGTGTTCAGTAGGCTGATCATGATATTAACATCTAATTTCCTTTAGCTATACTTTCAGTTAGCGAGAACTTTGTTAGCTCATTTAAAAGGTAGTTGGAGCAGAACGACTCACAACAACGCACTGAGCATTGTTAGTATTTATGCAGAGTTCATCATGAGCAAATAATCAAAATTAACTCCGCAATAATTTATTTCCCAGAACAGCCTAGCTGAAAAGCTGATGGGACTAAACTTTCGAATTCATCGAGTGTTGTCAAGAATACCGAGGATGTATCCACCACTTCTCATACCATTCTGCTAAACGCTTCTTTAGCACTTCCCACGAACAGCTAGCATTTATTTTAGTTAAAGTGCTCCGGGTATAGTTCATATAGCAACTGCATGACTTCATTTATCCTGATTAGTCGAGCAATTCACTCTACCATGTACTGGGGATTATAATATGAAAGGAGCGTTTTAACGAAAACGATCCAAAAAGAAGACCGCAGCTTTTTTCACGCGTGTTCACGCAGAGAAGGCGACCAAAACGATAAAAAAATGAAAGATTCATCTCCCGGCGTTCCACGCGCAAGAAATAAGCCATGGAAGAGTCATTCATTCTAATTCGCGAAAGAAATAAAACTGGAAGCTGAGACGAAGGCTTTTCAGTTCAGCTCATCCCCCATTTACACTGTCATAACGGAGCGCGACCGTGATCTCGCCTGTTCAACGCCTTTCACCCGATGACTCGTCTTTTCTTTTCTTGCGATCAGAGGCCATCTTGACGGTACGCTGTATGCCTTCTAACGCTGCATTTAAACTCCACGCCCTGGCCATTTGCATAAAATTCAAAGTGAGATTGATGATGTAGCAGCTATATAAATCTTTCAAACTACCCGCACGTATCCTGAAGATTGAGATGGCCACCTAGCGCCAAGTTTTATCCGTTTATTCTCTTTTCGGCAACATCTCCGGCACCATAAGCTTTCTCAGTGAGAAGTCATTAAATAGACTAGCTAGCAAACACGTCACAAGCAGAATATTTCAGTCGTTCCTTTTTTAACGCGAAAGCGTTAAGGCCCCAGTGTCGCAGAAAATCCGGCGGCGGCTGCCTATAGACTCGGCTGAGTCTGGCCGTGCTGGCGGCCTTATCTTGAAAGCGATCCGCGATACGTACGGAGTCTAGGGGCGCCGAGGGCTGATAGCTTCGTGTGCGCAGCGTTCTCGCCGCTTAGCTCGCGTTGAAGCGAACGGCAGCACCACAAAGTTCAGTTCGCTCACTGCTGCTGCCACTTCTCCTCACGCCAGTGTTTCCGCAGCGAGTGTCCGCGCTCATCGAGTGAGATGTGTTTATGTTTTCCTGTGCACGCGTGACGTCACGCTTGTTAACTTAGCTAGGAAACTAATGTTTACGATTTCATACGGTCGATAAAGCTACTATTTTTACTTCATATAGCTGTCTGCTAAATTGCTGCCGCAATCGATGCTTCTTCTTTAACGCGAAACTACGACTTTTTTCTCTCAGTAACTAATTTGGATGCATTTTTTAAACGCAGTTATCTAGCAATGTTTATCTTATATTCGGCGTTTGTCCTGCATTTTTTCTCATGTGTCCTGTTCAAATATAACATCAGCAAATTATATACTAAAGTTATCGCTCCATTAGTTGAATTTTTCCATCCTGCTGACATACACACAGAAATACACAGGCATAATGAAACACATAAAATTGAGCTTGAAACAACAACACTACATTACACTAAGTATTAGGAAAGTGTTCCTTCTAACAAAAGCCGAACCTGCATTCTCTCACAGGACGTGCCTACCTATGCTTAAACACGCGCAAAAACCATGACGCAGGAAAAATGTCGTTGTTGCGCCCGAAAGGCGAACCATCGATTGCGATAGCAAATGCGTAGACAGCTTTACGAAGTAAGAGTAGTAGTTTTATTGGTCGTATAAACTTGCAAACATTCATTTACAAGCATGGTGTCCGCGCACATAGGCAAGCATGAACACATCACACTCAATAACCGCGGACACTCGCAGTTAAAACGCTGGTGGGAAGAAGCGCAGCGGCAGCAGTGACCGAAGTGACCTTCGTGCTGTGTATCGCTCCAATGCAAACTTAGCGGCGAGAACGCAGCATACACAAAAGTATGAGCCGCCGTCGTATCTAGACTCAGCCCCCGAGGCCGATCGCTTTCGAGATGGGGCGCGCGCGCCCGCGTAATGCGCAGTTGCTCACGGAGTACAATGCCGCCCCCTCCTTCCTTTCTCCCCTGGCCCTTTCGTGGAACAAAAGACGGCGCGTTTCATCCCCACTTTCCTCCCTTGCGCGCGCGAGATTGAGCAGCGATTGGAGGCTTCGCTCGCAGTCCTTCACCGCATCTACAGCGTGCGGTGCACGGCGCCGGTGTTATCACCCTTGGAGTTTATGCCGAACATCACGGCGACGACGACAACGAAAATGTGCCTGGAGGGTCCATATCACTGCTACCGCAATGAAATGTGACACCCCTAAGTCTTGTTCAAGTGTGGAAACCAAACATTGAAGAAACTAGAGAAAACAGACATGATAACAATGATAGAACGGAAACAGTGAACAGTGAACAGGGAACTACAAGCAAAGCTCAACGAAAGTAGCCAGACAAATAAAATGCACTACGATATTACTTTTGAGGACATTCATGTTAAAAAAAAATATGAGGATTTCAGGAGTGCCATTTCATACCGTTTTCTCAGCCGCAAAGCTCTCGGCGGCGGGCTTTCATATGTCAGCGACAGAGCCTCCACGCCAACACGCTTACGTGGGACCGCAAATGTTTATACGGCGTCGACACGTCGAAAAGAATGGCGAGTTTATAAAACCGAGGTTGCAGAACCGTGGCCAAAGAGAAGCAGTGTCAACTTCGAAGCCGCAGAATAATATTTATTTTTGCTTTAAAGCGGAGCTGTATGCGAGAACGTGGGATTTAACGACGATATACTTGAGTGTGGGCGTTGTGCGGTCGCTGTGGATTTTTATTCTGAGAACTTCAAACTGAAGCTCGTAGCAGCATAGCTTACATCGCAGAACCAAGTGCAGAAGATAACTGAATAAAGTACGCACAATAGAAAGAAAGAAAGAATGAAAAAAGTAAAACGGAAAAATCAAAGAACTGCAACAGGAAAGAAAGAAGGAAACAAGCAAGAAAGAAATAAAGAGAAAGAAACACTGTGTGCTAGTTTCAAAATTTTATGTTTTTCGTTTTGTTTTTTGTGTGCTAGGGAGCCGATCCAGGAAATTGATTTCCTTAGCCGCATCTTTTCCTTGCTTTCTGCTCCTCTCTATCTACGAAGGCTTCATAATGCATACACAAAGCCTAATATTTCTCACTCGAAGCGGCAGCGTGCCAGCAGAATATAACTCCATGAACTCGAGATCCACGTCAGTAGAAAAACAAAAATATCTGCAGGTCCCACGCACTGTGGGAATCCATGTTACGTGAATGCTTTTGCAGGTACCTGGCTATTCAGCACGGTTCGGGGATCCGAAAGGCGGTGCCAGGAAGGCCAACGTGTTGCTGTAAATTGAGTAGTCGTGTGTGTGGGTCGCGAGCGTACGCAGGTGTCTGTGACGACAACAGCAAAGCGACGACGCCGTTGAAGACGATCGCATAAAGGCAATGACGTAATTTCTACGCCGGCCGTTTGACGCTAGCTTACGACATGGCAATTGTTAGTTTTCACGTAGGTAATCGATGAGCGCAAACAAGAAAAACACAGATGATGACGTAATCAGCGAGTATGTATTATGCGATTGTTCGTATCTATGGCTATGCCATGTGGTGCACGTAAAACGACGCTGCCATTTGTACTCCGGCGTTGAAATGTTCGTTCCCTCGCGCAAAGAGGGATGGAACGAAGAATGTTAGGCATACCGTTAAGAGACCGGAAGAGAACGGTGAGGATCAGGGAGCAATCAGGGATAGCCGACATTTTAATTCACATTAACAGAAGGAAATGGAGTTGGACAGGTCATGTAATGCGCAGGTTAGATAACCGGTGGACCATTAGGGTTACAGAATGGGTGCCAAGAGAAAGGAAGCGCCGTCGAGGACGGCAGAAGAGCAGGTGGCGTGATGAAATTACGAAATTCGCAGGCGCTAGCTGGAATCGGTTGGCGCAGGACAGGGGTAATTGGAGATCGATGGGAGAGGCCTTCGTCCTGCAGTGGACATAAAATACGATGACGATGATGATGACGCTGAAGAAGAAGAAGAAGAAAGAAATGTTAGAGTATGCCTAGCTTGTGCAGTCATGAAGTCGGTACAACGTTGCACAATGTCTACGTAGCCCGCTGCAAAGAAATTACTGGGGAAAGTGGGCCGGTTCCGGAAGTAGTGCACTTAGCCCGGTGCCTCAGAGCGCGCGTTGCTACACGGGAAGAAGACGAGGAAGGGGCAAGAAGCTGGCTGCCTTTGGAATGAGAGAAGTATACGCGTGCAATCGTAGTCTAATTCTAGTTGCGCAGAAAGGAAGACTTAGGCCACGATTAGTTCGTTTATTTGTTTGTTTCCCGCAGGAGTCATGCGTGTCTGAAATAAATACCACGAAAAAAAAAAAATCGTGGCCGAATGGTTAGGGCAACGGGCGGTTGCGCTCGAAGGAAGAGGTTCGACTTCCCCGTGAGTCACACATTATTTTGACAAAACGAAGCGGAAGAGGAACCTACCTACCTACATACCGCAAAGTGCCAAGAATGAGGCAAAGAGAGCTTAAAAAAAAGAAAAAATTTAGCGACACAACTACGATCGGCGGGTGGTAAACAGAACGGCGGTAGACATATCTAAGAAAACAAATAAAACGTAAAAATAGCGCATTGTAAATAGCAAACCGGGCTGTTTTTACTGAATCTGTGTCACCTGAATTCAAATGTCACTTTTTTGTTCATATTTCATAGGGGTATGCGAATGCACGAGATTTCGAATACGATTGAAATAGTATTTGCGGTAGATTCATATTCAATTCGTGAAACAACTATTTAATGTTGTGGTCGTTCGTTCTGTTCGAATATTATATGGAAGATCAACAGTTGTTACACTCTACAGAGAGAAAGACAAACCTAGTCGTTGCACAGACGAACGAGCTCCCGAGCAATTGTTTCCACTTGTTAAATAGGCATGTCTCGCCTTGTGTGTATGTCTGTGCGTGAGGGGGGGAGGGGGGCTATACGTATTTACGGACCCGAGTTAGGGAAATTGATTCATTTAAAATGTTATGTTGAGATTCCTTTAAAATGGTGTTGCGGTGATGTAGTGAGGCCCTTAGCTTTTTTTTTTATGACGAGCACTACACTTTATTACGTGTATCTGATGACGTCCTGTTCTTTTGCTTCCTTATTAGCATTGTTGCCATGATTCAACACATACGATCACATTTGCTTTGTTTTCCTCTTACCAGTTTTTCACCTTACTTGACTCATACTGGAAGTCACATATAGGCGTCATGTGAGATAAATAATGCTTTTCTTGTCAGACGGAGTCCACAGAAAACTTACGTTGTACTCTGTTTAAGTATTGGAAATATATTCGATATTTCATTAGTCATTCGAAGGTTGTTTTTTTTTTCTCTCAAATACTCTCATTTAATGTGAATCGAAAATGTTACTGTTCGAACACGCCCTGTTGTTATCGTTGTTGTGTTCAGTGCCAGCTCTGTTCTTCCACTTTCGGTGTGTGCCCGCTCAACGTGGATAGGAGCGGCCGGGGGCGCTTAAGAGCACCAACGTCCCCTAAATAACACGTAATAAAAAAAAAACGAGCACGGACAATTTTCTAGGAGTCGTTATGTGGCTGCATGCCGCTCAAATCGTCTCTTTGGACTGCGTTTGTGTCACAGTAAGACGAAAGCAGAGCCAGGGGACATTTGTTTTCCAGGTGCGCACGGGTTTAACGGCCTCAGGGACAGTTCTGCACCTTTGCTTGGGAATACAGCAGCTGGCGCAGTTAACAAGCGCCTTTCAGTACCTCGAAGTGACGAAGCAGTCCCGAACGATGCCACTCGACGTAAAATAAACCCCTGCCTCCAACAACCAATCACTCCTTCGGGTGCTCTATAAACGGTGAATCACGTCATGTTGTTTCCGTTTATTTCTGTCGATAA
Organism: Dermacentor variabilis; assembly: GCF_050947875.1. NCBI lineage: Eukaryota > Metazoa > Arthropoda > Arachnida > Ixodida > Ixodidae > Dermacentor > Dermacentor variabilis. The sequence goes on along the minus strand of NC_134573.1, from coordinate 125,435,229 downwards.
CCTCGTTACACCGTATCATTGTTTTTGGCTTCCCTAGGTTGCGCCATAACAACGGTGGAGTTCCTTGGCATTGTTGTCAGCCCGGAAAGAGTTTTTTTTCTTGATTACATTCGCAACCACTGCCAGCGCATTTGGCGCAGGATGAGCGGCCCTTTCATTGCAGACCCCCCCCCAATTTGAGGTCTTCTAATCTCGTACCTCAGAGCTCCAAGGCTAGAACTTCCTGCCTGCAGCCTCTTCTTAATTTCATCGTCTCCACTTATTTATTTCTTTTTGTTCTTTTACTCTAGGTGGCAATTTTTATGGGATCACTAAACACGAGATATCTACTAGGTGGCTACAGCATCTGACATCATTCGCACAGGGATTATTAGGCGATATCATTCCCGAAACGCCGAAATATCCGTGACCAACACTACTGCAAACTTTATTTCCGATATTGCCATTACTGGCTGCCTGGACGGTTCGGTGTGAGATTTCAGTCTTCTCGACTCCCCGTACGTCTAATCGCACTCGACAACTTTCGCTAACCTCACATTGCCAGAAATAAAATTTTAGGCGCTTGAACGTTATTGCTCCCTTCTCGAACAGTTCCACCATGAGCATAGTGAGAAACTGTCGAAAAGTGTTGTTCAGTGATCGAGTTTACGAGGGCAGCGAAAGATACAATGGGATCATATAAGTAGGGGCTCGGGACATTATAGACGAGGATACTGAAACTGCCGACCGACTTATTGCGTCCTTTTGGCTGCCACCTCATGGGGTTCGACACTTCTCGCACTGATACTTCGTAGCTACAAGTAATGTGACAATGCAAGCTCAGCCAGCCTCGCATGGCTAAGCCATCACGCTTCATATTTGGCTTACAGGACACTCTGCTAGTCTGGAAAGAGACAACCAGTGGCATAGACTGGAAATTGTATATCACTCTGAAAAGTGATAACTACACTGTCTAATAATATTTCTGTCACTAGATATAAGGTTAAACGATTGCAAAACAAATTCGTGAAGGGCAGTACTGGTATCCAAATGTATATAACAAAAGTAAAAGGTAACTTTTAACTACTTTTTGAACATACAAAGACAGAATTCAGCCAGGTAAGAAAAATGACCATTACAGAAATTCAAAGAGGCTAATGCAGTATATTTGTGGAAAGGATTATACCTTCTCATGTTCTTTATTTAGAATAAATGTACATTCCTCATAACAACGCTTTCTATAGATCCAGAATGTAACGAAATCTTAGAATCTTACGGCTTAGAATTTCAATCTAGCGCTGGCTCAAAGTATATAGAGTAAACATTCTTATACGCACTCATACAGACCGCTACGTTTCTTTATAAGGTAAGAAAGCGACAAAAGCCAATAGAAAAGTAATTGTATCTTTTGCATTTCATTTTCGTTTAGAAGCACCCTTTCGGGGAAATATTTATGTTTTGCGACATTTTATGCGCTGAGTGCTTGTTGTGTTTGTCAGCTTGTGATGAGTCTCTTTTGCCTCTGAGACTTCCTGTGACTTCAGATATGATTCCGCTTTTTATCTAGGAAGGCGAGTGGCTGGCACCCAATTCTTGGTGTGTGTGTGTGTGATAACTTTATTTGGAATCCGGCGATTGGGAGGCCCGGGCCTGGGGCCGCCTAGATGGCCACTGGGAGCTGCTGCTCCCGTGCGGCTTCCTTGGCTCGCTGGACGGCCCAAAGTTGGTCTTGGAGTTCTGAGCTGAGCAGCACGGCCGACCACCGCGCCCGTAGATTTTCTGGGGAGACTGCCATTTTATTTTGGTATATTTCACATCCCCACAACATGTGTTGAAGGGTGGCTCTAACAGACTTGCATAGCTTGCACATATCGCTCTCGTATATATCGGGGTAGAAAGTTTTTAGTTGCACGGGACTCGTATAAGTTTCTGTTTGTAGTCGCCTCCAAGTAACGGACTCAGCTCTGTTCAGTTTAGTGTGAGGCGGTGGTAATACCCGCCTCCGATTTTGATAGAATTTGGTAATATCACTAAATCTTGTTAATACATCTTTTTCTCTCCAGATTTCCTCCTCCGCGTTCTCCTGACCGATGGAAGTCACTCTTTGCTCAGCTCGGCGAGTAAGACCTCGATGTAAATATCCTTTTTTTGTATTGAGTCACAACAGTAAAGAAGACCAGGGTCTGCAAGCCATTATTGACGCGCAAAGGAATGTGTATCCTTTTCTCGGTAGGGCGTCATGACTAGGAACACTGTTTGCTGCATTTACTTCAGGCTCAAATATATGGGACAAGCAAAAGCGCCTAAATATACAAAATTAGCCAAAGAGCAAACAAACTTCAACATTAGCTCTCATATTTGTAAACCGTGCACTAGAGTACTTTCCTAAAATTTTAATGAAATGGTGTCACTCTGTAAATGCCGCAAATGAATCATAGTAGTCGATATTTTTCTTTAACTATATGATTAGTAATGTCCAAGGAGAGTTCGAGAAAGTAAGCAGAGGCAGATATTAAATCATAAAAGGAAAAAAAATGTACACGCAAGTGACAGAAAGCGAATTTAAGCAAAACAGACAATGAAAACTTCCACCTACCTTCCTTCAAAAGTAAAAGACCGTCTATATTGAAGCCGAAGCAGACGTTCCCTCTGCTCCAAAGCTCTAGCTAAATACGGTTGAAGAACTTGGATTAACCAAAGCTTCGCGCGCTGCCTTCGACATCGGAATGCGCACTACCTTAGAACTGAAGAAGAACGGCAGATTGCGCGAGTCGGTGGTTTTCCATAATGTTTAAAAAAAACAGCGCTAAAAACGTACGACGGACAACAGCATAGAGGATGGGACACACACGGCACATGGCGTCGCGATCACGAGGCAATGTGTTGGGAATGACAAGTGCTTTTCTTCACACTGACGTTGCGCACGCTTAAGGCTTTAAAAAGTCATCGTGTTTTTTTTTTCCAACTGCGCTGTGGGTGTCCCATCCTCTTTTCTGTTGTCCATTGTACGTTTCGAGCGCTGTTTTTTTTTTAAACGTTAGAGCTGTTGCGGCCGGATCATCCCTTTGATCTTTAAAGGATATCATTGCGAGGCGAAGAAGCTCTGTTATGACACCGTCCCGTACCTCGGTTACCTTACAGGAGCGATGAAACAGAACGTCAGATTATACAAGTCAGAATTCCCGTAATGCTTCGACACTGAAGAAGAAAAATGGCATTTGCAAACGCGTAGAGCCCAGTACAACGACGGAACTGAAGTAGAATGCGGTAGGCGCTGTCATAAATGCATTAATATAGCGACATGAGTCGAAAATGTTATTTGTATTGGTATTTTTTTTTCTACATAGTCAGCTTTTTCATAGCAAGAAGCATTTTGTTTTCCAACGGCATTTAAAGCACACAACAGTAGAACGTAACCTAGAAAGATTTAGGCGACGTCGTTCTAGAGCTCTCGCGCAGGCAAAGTTCTTGTAGAGGGAAGGAAATGTTTTTGGTGGCAGTACGTACAAACGAGGGCCAACGTGGAGGGAAGGAGCTGCGGGACAAAGCAAACTCACTTTGTCTTACTGTGCGTTTCACAGAAGAATAATGCTGTCACTTTCCGCACGTTCGGTGGCCAGTTTGTATTTTTGTGTCGCCCTTCTGCTGTCCTTTGCTTGCTAGTCAAGCGTGCATTTTGTCACAGTACAGTCGCTTCACTTTTTTTGTTTTGTTTTACGAGTGCTTACCACTCTCCGAATTCGACATTCCTCAAATACTCTGTGTGCCTCCTTTTACCTAAAACAGCTCCGTATTTCTATCTCGCATGCTGTCTTTCCGGATGTTATGCGCTTGCATGATTACCAGTGCTGCAAGAAGACTATATATATATATATATATATATATATATATATATATATATATATATATATATATATATATATATATAAAAGAAACTCTGAAAAGTGGCTCCAATGATACGTTTCACTCTTAAATAACTTTCCAGTTGAGTGCAGAAGCCAAATGGAAAGCGATTTATTGGCTTTGTATTTGTCTCTCCCTTGCATCCAGAACTTCTCATGCTTGTTGTGTAAAGGACGTCGTTATGACAGGACCTATCAGAATTTGACTACGCAGACAGACTATTTCCATATTCCCACAACGGATAAGAGCCTTTAGGTTTCCATTCAGACATTTATCAATTATTCTGACTGTTGCTTATTTCTTTTATTGAAATTAAACAAGAAGAGAAAAGCAGAAATTCAGTCAGCTGTAAAAACGATGGCAACCTCTCGTCACATGGGAGGTAACGGTAAGAATAAAATTTTAAAGTAAAAAACAGCATCACGCGCTAGGAAAATCTAAAGAGGAATTAAATAAGAGAGTAAAAGAAGTAAACAAAAACAAAACGGCAGAGATATAAGGTTTATACTGTGTTTATTATACCGAAAATATGGCTGGTACAACCAGAACGTCGGAACATTAGGCTAACCCCACTACCTCGCCCCTTCCGTCTTGTCGGTGATCGTCGTCTTTGTCACTCTCGGGACACCAGGGCAATATAGTTGTAAACACGTTAGAACATGCATACAAAAAAGAAAGAAAGAAAGAAAGAAAGAAAGAAAGAAAGAAAGAAAGAAAGAAAGAAAGAAAGAAAGAAAGAAAGAAAGAAAGAAAGAAAGGCGAGGACAGGTTGCACCACATAGTGTATGGAGTCTCGATAGGTACGCGTATAATGAGTCCCGCTTGCTTCTTCGGCGTTATACAGATTATTTTCATTTTTCCGATCCTATGCTCTTTTGCCTTGCTTTTTATTCAATTTTGTTCCAGAAAATCAGCAGTATGGCAGGGTAAATTAACACAGAAAGTGCTGTTCCTGTGGGAATTCTCCACAACTTGAAAGTGCTACGTACCGTCTTTGGAGAATGCTTAGAATTGACGGTTTTCGAAGTTCAGTGCTTAACGGAAGCCCGTCTGGTCGGGATGGAACATGGTGAAAAGGTAGACGAAACCAGGCGCACTACGCCGACGAAAGAATTTTTTTTAAAACTTTTGTCGGCGTAGAACTCTCGGTTTTGTCTACCTTTTCACCGTTTAAGGTTTTCGTTCATTCAAAGAAAAATTTCACATTACTTTTCTCACACGCATTCATATCTATACAGCGAAAGCGTACCTTCATGCCCACGCCTCGTTCTCTTCGGTGTTATCGTCCTGTCGGTAGGTTTGCTGCACAGTTGAGCGTAACTTCAGACGCAGACACTACACCGCTACTCTGTTGACCTCGTGGAGTTTTGCTTGCACCACGTCCTTGTATGCGTCTGCACATCCACCATCATCTTGACCGAACGATCCTAACATGTCCACCAAGATGTCATCGAGAGAAAATACGCTTTGAGACTGCCCCGCAGAGTTAATTTTGAATGAGCACACGCTGCTTTCTGTAACTGTCTACATGCCTACGCGAGAGCAGTGTCAACATGTTCACCGGAGCAAAAGAGCCCACTTCTGACAGAGCAGTATTATTCTGGCAAGATTAATGAGCCTACGGAGGACAAAATGGCGGGGCTTGCAGCATTGCGGCGTAAACAGACAGAACTACCTGAATAAATAAGTGGCTCAGCAGAGAGCGCGCAGTGTCGACAACCTAGGACTCTTAAGACGTCCGCTGCGCACTCACTACACTAGGGCATTCGGAGCGACAGAAGAGTTGAAAGTGTTTGTTCCTCTTCGTGCGTGCCCTGACGACGAGCAAGCTGCAGGACCACTGCACTGAACTGCCGGGAAATGCCAGCAGTGCAGCAGCAGCAAAAGTGGCCCGTATGCTTTCTTGCGTTTTTATTTTATTTTAAAGAGTCATGAAGATATGGATAGGACAGGCTTCTTTCAAATCCTGGCGTGCTCTGACTGCAGACATCCAACGTTATTTGTGATGCTATGCAGGAATTCGGTGGTAAAGAAAGATACGCTGAATAAAAGTTATCAGTCCTCTATGAAAGCACAAAATGCAATTTTAACAAGAACAAACACGCAAGGAAATCGAACTGAAATTCTAATTAAGCTATGCTTTTGGCATCGCAAACAAAACAAAGGGAAAGAACCTGACAGCTCTACTGTAGTAGACGAACCTAAGAGTGAATGGGAACGTAAGATTCACAGCTCCCCTTGCCTACTTTTGTAGAAAACAGCGTAACATGAAAGGCGAGCACATGCGTATCTCTGCAGTCGCACGGATCACGGCAACGAGGTGGTAACACGCTTTTGTAACCAGTGTAATTGTTGCCTTGTGGGCTGCGCCTTCTACCATTACTCACTCGCAACTGACTTCTGGTAGCGCAGCGTGGTGCTAATTTAAGGACGCGATGTCCCTTATATGCCAGGTGTTCCAAGAATGCGCACGCGCGGGACGGCATCTCGACAGAGACAGGTTGAGTACCGTTCTCGACAACCTGAAGTGGAGCGATCTTGTGCGAAGCATATTTCATTATTGTCACCTCTTATCCCTTTTTCCTCTGCATATAGGGTAGCAAACCAGATGCGCATATGATTGATCTACCTGCCTTTCCTTCCCTTCTTCCTCATACTCCTCTCCTCCACCTCAGAGGTAAACGAGACAGCCCAGCTCGACGACCGGGTACGAAATCCCTACACCTATAGGTCGCATGCACGTCACCGCGTGGAACTCTGGGATACAGTGTCGCCATTACCGAAACCAGTATAACAGACGATGAATTGATTGAACTTCTGAGACCATACGCTTCTGTAACTTCCGCATTCCTCGTCGACGCCTTCGCGATGCTGTGCTGCCGAACGAGAAGCAAATGCAAGTCAAATGAAAAGGGACCAAGGACATGAATTTACTATTTCCCGAGCGCGATCGCACAAATGTGCGTTTCGAGAGTCTGCGAGGCACTTGGCTTGACTGGATCCACTGAAACGACTTGAAACTCCTCAACAAACTTCGTGTCTGCGGGCGTTGCTGGTTGGCGAGGTAAGATAATTTACCACGGCGACATGCGCGATTTCTGGAAGCAGGCGGCTTCCGCAGCGACTGCAAGTTAGTATGGATCGATGGCATCACCCATGGCAATGTTCTCTCTGTACCGAGCCCGCGTCCATCCTTCCAGTTCGTCACAGTACGCGGGACACGTCCCGGAAGAATGATTCGCCATGTCGTTAAAGCGCTACCACAAGGTATCGTAAACGGCGCGCGCGCGATCTGCAGCAGTGTCGCAAACAAGTACACGCGCAGCGACGAATGTGCTCGTCGATGGCGGACGCACGACCGAAAATGACGTCACGTGTAGCTTATGCATAGCCGCGAGCCTGCGAGTAGTGCACTCAACCTGCGGCTATTTCGACAACGTACTTGCATCTGTAAAGGCACAGTTGAAGCTGCTTGGCATCGCTGGAATTTCGCCCAGATACGTAGCGGTCGACAGCGCGCGTTTGTTGTCTTGGAAGCTTCAGTCGTTGCGCTTACTGTTGTTGCCTGTCAAATTTGTCACTATACCCACGAGGGAGGATTAGGCCAGGCTGCACTGTCAAAAAAAATACTGAATGTTCGAATATTTGCACAGCTTTCTCGCGCTATTCTCACCATACGTTCAAATCATGTTGTCCACGGGATATCACGATGACACCTGTCCGCGAAGGAGAGAAAAAGCCAAGAAAATGGCGTCACAGACATTTGGCATACGAAGGCGCAGTGCGCGAGGTCATGCTTCCTCCTAAGTGCTTTTTCTTTTTTTCTAGAACGCACTCAATTTGTAACTTTCTAGTTAGGCAGCGCAGGCTTTTAATTTTTGAGGAGAAAGAGTGCACTCACCTCGAATCTTTCTTTTCCGAGCTGACGCAAAAGCAGCTTAGGCTTGCGATCCCTCCCACACTCTGAATCGCTCCCAAATCGTGTTTTATGAAAATATTAACCAAAACGCAAGCTCCTAGACTCATATGGCTGAGAAACTTGAGGCTTCAGAAAAGTGGTGCCGACTCGAAGTTATTGCCATTACCCGACGAGTCGAATTCCCAAACGTGTGCAGGAGCGTTACGGACGTAAATTATATTCTAGACTGCCAAGAAATGTCCTACGCGGGTTCCTGATGAACATGAAACCACAACACAAAGACCACGAAATTAACCGTTCAAGAAAAAACACACCAGTTGAAAATTCACACATTAGATTTCCCCGCAAGTAAGGGAGAAAAAAAAAGATTGTTGAAAGCCATTTTGCGCTTTAGCACACGAGGTACAAACACGTTTTTACCCTAAAGTTGCCTCATGTCAACGTTAAGCTTGTATTTACTGCATTTTACGTAGCAACTACTTTCACTTGGAACATCACGCATTTGGTGCCCCTGCAAGCTATGTGACCGAAATGCAAGAACGATTTTTAAAAATAATAATAAGCAACAGTGACACTACCGCGCTCGATGGCAGTCTGTCCCACCAATTTTCTTTTCATTTTATTTTTCGTTTCCAGACATGACATGCGCAACTGTCTTTACGAGTATACAAAAAATACCTCCACGTCGTCGCAAGATGAGACAAGTAAAGCGCTGCCTTCGGTTCAAGGCTCGCGCGCGAGAAATGGGCTGCTGTGTCTGTTATACCGAGTCATATATCATGGGCAAAAAACAGAGGAATCTCACTAATCACGGTGTTGTCTCGAATTTACTTTCACCGCAAGTGAACTCCGCTGTATATGGCAACTCAACCAACAAATAACAAAGCAAGGTTGCACTGCTCTGAAAGTGGCGAGCGGAAATTGTTTGCCGAGCGAGAATTACTCTGTAATAACTGTTTACACTCCTCTGCCTGCTGGAAAACGTGTCTGCCCTCAACAGCTTTTACAGCGAGCAATTGTGTGCACTGCTTTGCCTCGTGTTGACGTGGAGCCGTAAAATATCCTTGAATAACGCGCGCACCTTTTCTTCTCTTATTTTTTCTTTAGTTTCCATCTCAAGTGTTCCACGGGATATCACGATGACAGCTTGTCCGCGAAGGAGATAAAAAGCCAAGAAAATGGCGTCACAGACATTTGGCATGCGAAGGCGTAGTGCTCGAGGTCATGCTTCCTCTTAAGTGCTCCTTTTTGCTACAATGGACTCTATTTGTAACTTTCTAGTTACAACAAAAAGGCAGCTGGCAAGATTTCTGGAGTGCGTCAGAGCGTCACGGAGAGGCGAAATTAGGGTTCGAAAGTGCTTTAGGAATAGAGAAGACGAACAGTCCAGAAACAGGCATCAGCGTCCCGAACTAAATGTGGGCTCAAAAACGGGGGAAAAAAATAGAAAGGTAAGGGACATTGACGGAAAGTCTGTCCGGCTTCTTGAACTAGTGAACGTACGCGCGATCCTAATAATGTGCTACACTCGAGCTTCGTTAGAAGAAAAAACAGAATGTGGCACAATAACGGACATAAAACGGACGCAATTCTTTGAAATCCCTTCATATTTTTTTTTTATTTATAACATACTACAGACCATAGATCGATCCGTGTAGGAAGGACACTCAAGCATACATGGCAAATTAGAAACAATGCAAGCAAAAAAAAAACACAAATATATAAATATAGATAATATAGAATAAATACAAATAAATATGCATAACGGACAGCACATGAGTAACGAACTTCACCAGGAACGTTCCAATGCATTGTGGGTCGGGAGTTCCACTCAGACACTGTTCTGGGGAAGAAAGAAAATTTGTGTGTATTTGTCCTGGCGAAATGAGGTGTTCGCCTTGTGGATAAAGAGGTCACGTATAACGAGGGGTCTAAGGACAATTCACGATTAATTAGTTGCTGTAAGAAATTCAGGCGATGCGCCTGCCTACGTGTCTCGAGGAGCGGGATGTCGTTTGCCATCATTAGCTGTGTGGGAGAATCTGTACGTTTAAGCTTAGAATAAATAAAACGAACAGCCTTTCTCTGAATTCTCTTCATAATATTACTATGTTTAGTGCATGGATCCCATGTCATGCAAGCGTACTCTAGTTAAGGTCTGATGAAAGTCGGATGAGACGGAAATAATCAGAAGAATAAGAATGGGCTGGGGTGCGTTTGGCAGGCATTCTCAGATCATGAACAGCAGGTTGCCATTATCCCTCAAGAGAAAAGTATATAATAGCTGTGTCTTACCAGTACTAACCTATGGGGCAGAAACCTGGAGGCTTACGAAAAGGGTTCTACTCAAATTGAGGACGGCGCAACGAGCTATGGAAAGAAGAATGATGGGTGTAACGTTAAGGGATAAGAAAAGAGCAGATTGGGTGAGGGAACAAACGCGAGTTAATGACATCTTAGTTGAAATCAAGAAAAAGAAATGGGCATGGGCAGGACATGTAATGAGGAGGGAAGATAACCGATGGCCATTAAGGGTTACGGACTGGATTCCAAGGGAAGGGAAGCGTAGCAGGGGGCGGCAGAAAGTTAGGTGGGCGGATGAGATTAAGAAGTTTGCAGGCATGGCATGACCACAATTAGTACATGACTGGGGTTGTTGGAGGAGTATGGGAGAGGCCTTTGCCCTGCAGTGGGCGTAACCTGGCTGATGATGATGATAATGATGATGATGATGATGATGATGATGATGATGATGATGATGATGATGATGATGATGATGATGATGATGATGAAAGTCGTATACCTTAACAATTTAATGCTGGCAGGTGAATTTCTCAGTTCATGCTTTAAGAAGCAAAGTTTACGGAACGCGGAACAACAAATGTTACTAATATGTGAATTCCAGGAAAGGTTATTGGAAAATGTTACGCCTAGGTATTTCTGATTTTCAACTTCTTTTAATGGTGAAGTGGCCAATGTGTATTCATATTTTAAAGGGCTCTTGTGGCGATTAAAACGAAGGAAGACGGTTTGTCTTTGTTCAAGGCCATGCTCGACGTGTCACACCATTCTTGTATGTTCTGTAAGCTTAGATTAAGTTCGGTCTGGTCATGTACTGAACATATTTCCCGAAATAAGACGCAGTCGTCCGCGGACAATCTTATTTGTGTACATGGTGTAACAACGGTGACGCATGATGCATGACTATAAAACCTCGTTTCTAACGAGAAAAACATTTACTGCCAAAGATATATAATTAATTAGATTCGTCACTCATAATAACCAAAAAAAATGCTCCTAGTATATAATTAGCCGTGGCGTTCTGCACCCGTTCGGCGGACAGCTTAATACACCTGTGTCGGATACACCGTCGAGAAACACTCATCCTTCATCGCATACGCGGTGTCGTAGCGGTTCGTCAGGTGCTAAAGCCGCCTTCTTCTTTAGTTGTTTAATGCTGTGGGGGTCTCGAGTCTCACACGTGTACCTACCACCACAGCAGGTTCGAGCTTGTCGAGCCACAGGGCCGCGTCAGCCGTGACCCAACATGCCGCTACATGCGCGCGCTCAGGCCGCTAAAGAGGACACCGAACACTGCGCACGTAAGAGAACACAGCATTGCTCTGAGTTAGCGGAAACCGTTTTATTGTTTCCGACGGCACCCAACACTGCACGAACGCCCGCTCCCGGGCCGGCCGGCGCGGGAATCAAAGGGTTCCCGCGCCAAGGGCGAAAATACAGGCTGGGGCAGCGCTGCAGAACGTCGCTGCGAGAGCGAAGGCTCCCCGCGACTCGCCGCTGGGGAAAAGTCCCCGCGGCTATGCTGCTTGCTCTCGCGATAACCGACGGTCCCAGTCGGGAGAGCTCGGGAAAATCTCCTTCGGCTTGGGCCGCCGATAAGTGCGGCTCGGAGCAGTTCGACCACGCGACAACACTAGCCACCGTTCTTCGGCTTAGCGTACGGAAAGGATCAACGCAAGGTACGCGTTCGTCGTACGTACAACGACAACGTTACGCGAGCTCAAAACCGAGAGGCAAAGGGGCAGGCGGACGAGATGACAGCGTGCGCGTAGCCAGTGCTGGCCCGGAGGGATCTCTCCCCGCGCTCTCGACTTGGACAGCGGCCAGCCGCGGCTGGCGACGCGAGCGCCCCCAACGCAAACCATCGCGAGTGGAGCGCCACCACCGACGAGGCGGACAAAAATTGATGTGTGATACATGGCTTTCAAACATACCACTAATACGCGAGTAGGACTTCTGCAAAACGCTTGTAAGCAATTGCTATACATTCCAGTAAGATATAAAATGACATATCAAATTTGTTCGATTGGCGGGCTTTAATGGATGCAGTTTACGGAACTGCATCCAAGTTGTTGGTGCAGATCTACAAATTTATACGCTTCTCGCGTCCGTATTTTTTTTTTCATATTGACGAATTTCTAAAAATTTGTTTTTATGTATTCAGGCCTTTAATCAAAAATTACGTTTAAAAGTCTTTAGGATTTACCATTTCCTCTAAAAGCCACTAAAATTCATTAAAATTGGCTCCTTGGTTACTTCAGAAAAGCGTTTCAGCGTTTTACATGTATTTCATATCGGCGGCATTGGAGTTGGGGCGCGACCTAACGCTTCATATTAAGTATGTTTTACCAACATGGCTGTAAGTCAACGCGTGTAAAAAATCCTTACCAGTCTGCGTTTTCCAATACAAAATTTACTTTTAAAACCCTACAGTACTGCGCTGATCGCAGCTGCTGCGGTCTTGCCGAATATCTCACGCATAGTACAGCACTCATATAACGAATTGGCTATTAATAGCCATCTGTACTGCCCCTACAGATCTGATGGTGACCGCGTCTGTTCTCTACAGAGTTACGTCCTCACGTCACGTCAGCAAATACACACCTCACGTCAGCAAATACACACCTTCCAGCGCGTAATCCCTTTTCTAGAGCAGAATTCTTTACGACTCCTTTTCTTGAGTTTGGCGACTCAGCTCGGTCAGTGTCAAAGTACGTGGATTCCGGAGGCAGCTGTATAGCAAACTAGGCGTTCACGTGCGTAACAAAGAGGGGGGGGGGGGCGGGAGTCTTTGTGTCTTGCTGTCTTGCCACGAAAAAAGTAATCGCTACGGCGATAAACGCGCTACCGAAAGCGCTTCACGAAAGCTTCCCTTTGCATAGATCATAACACATGTGCCTTGGATATGCGTAAGCTTTGTCACGTAAGCTTTGTCAAGGTTGTTTTTGCAACCCGCCAAAGTGGAATACAGGGTCGATATAACCTAAAACTATTCCAATCTCCTTTTATTCTGAATCCGCCATTAGCCCTCCGCGGTAGGTCAGAATATGGATGGAGGCCAAGCAATTTTGACCTATCGTGGAATGTGGAATGGGAGTAAAAACAGATTGCATTAGTATTTTTACGTCATACCTGGCCAACTTACATATATATATATATATAGCCGTGCAGCCTTATACTACATGTTCCATTTAACTCCATGACCAATGTTAACCACCAAAAAGAGACAATAGGTTAAAGGCGTTTTTTTTCCGTATCATTAGACCATAGCCGCAAGCGCATATGTGAGCAGCCATGACCCTAGGTTGTTACGTTACAGAACATCGTGCTTTTATGGTTTACATCTATGGGCATAACAACTTGCGTGAGCCGCAGAAGTGTGCTTGCTCATTTAGTCGCAAAGAGGATGAGGAGGATGAAAAGGAAGGCAGGAAAGGTAGGGAGGTCAACCAGACGCATGTCTGGCTTGCTACCCTACACGGGGGAATAGATTTAAGGGAATGAAAGAAAGGAGAGGGAGGGAAGAAGGTACTAGTGGCGTGAATACGTGCGGATGTCCATAACTTCACGGTATAGACTACTGGGCTGGAAAGCTAGCAATGTTAACTACTAGAAAGGCACACTTTGCTCCTTAGTATGGTGTAAGCGGAGCTACGTTTCTGTAATTTGAGCACCAGGAGAAGCAACAAATGAAGGCAGTTTCCGTAACATTGCGCAAAAAAAAAAACTATTTGCCAAACGACGTTTCTTTACAATGAACGTCGAAATAACCCGTGAAGAGAGAGATACGATCGTCAATGTATTATGCAGAAGCGAGAAAGTAAAAAAAAAAAGAAAGGAAGTAGTTGCTACAGCCTCTTGGACACCGGCACCGAAAACATTTAGGAGACTATTATTGCGCACCCCGCCGCTTTCCAGGACTGGTACTTTCGCTGCTTTTTCGCTGTCCTGACCCGTGCAGCGTTTCGCTCATAATCCAGGCAGGCCAATCTTGAATAAGTTCGTTGTAATCATCGTCGTCAGTGCGTCATGCAGCTTGCGCTCAAGGAAGGGGCACATATTTATACGTTTCGCAATCGGCAGATCCACAAAAATTCTCGCGCGCAGCCAGGAGGCATCTTTCTTTCTGCAAACAGCAGCAGCCTGCCGCAGATCCAGGTCGTTTCTCCTATGGTATATTCGCGGGCCGCCCTGTCTTACACTGTGTGTCGGTCGCCAGGCAATTCAAAGTTTATACTAGTGGCGGCTCCCTCATGAAAGTCAAGTGCTGGTCTCTCAAGGTGCTGTATGGCGCTGAGAGAGACGGGAAGAAGGGTTACGGTGCCGAGTGCGAACGAAGTGGTACGGGGCACGGAAAAGCGCTTATGGAGAGAAGTGAACGCTGCGGCTTCATCTATGCCTTTCAGCGAGAACTGCGGGTAGAACAATTGTCTGCTTAGGGTCGTATCCTGGAAGGCGATGGAAATTGGAAAGTGACGTGCATGTCATTTCAGTACAGAGCGGCGGTTTGCGTTCAGTCAGAAGCGAGGAAAACTCCAGACAAGACGATTACTAGGCGCTAAGTGGAACTTGCTCCAACATTTTCTTAGCGCAGTGAGAGAGTGCCCCTGGGCTCTGCATTTGTTTAATAGACGGAAGACATGATCTACTCATCGCGGTAGCTCACTGACAATGGCGTCGCGCTGTAGAGCACGAGGTCGCGGGATGGATTCCGGAAGTGGCGGCCAGATTCAGTGATGGAGGCTGAATTCAAAAAGCGCTCGTACACCTAAATTTAAGGGGCACATTAAAGAACCCCAGATGGTCAAAGCTATTCCGGGGTGCCCTCACTACGGCGCGCCCCATAACGAAATCATGGTTTCGGCACGCAAAGCCCAAGCATTTCATTTTACCACTTCCTCTGATTCGGAGGGTGACTGTCTGCAGCAGAAAATTACGATCATCAGTGTAGCCGGGCAGAACCAAGTGGTGGAGGCCATACACAGCAGTGTACTCGAGTGCATGCTGGGACATTTCGCTTACTTCACCATGGATCGCCTATGATGCTGTGACGTTGTCGCGTTGACGTGTTGTCAAGCATCGTGACGTTGTCGTACCTTGGTCTTTGTTATTGCTCCCCGGGTTGTGCTGGTCACTACTGGCTAAGCAGTCTTATGCCACTCCCCACCTTGTCTGGGTAAACGTCATTACTTATGAAAGGCAGCACAATGCACGAGCATTCATGAGGCAACACGTAAAAACAATACTTTCAGGTTATGTTTCCGTGCCATATTATGCGTTTAATATGCGTTTTTACTACGTACGGTGGAGTTATACGCTAAGTTTGCCCTAGCCATGTTGCTCCATGATGCGGACAGGGACCATGGAGTGGCGGCAACTGAATTTCCGAACGAAAAGTTGGCATCAAATATAATTCAGCCGTTAAAGTTTGCATCGTGGGGCCAGTTCCTGGTGGCCTAAAGGGCGCCATATCCACCTTTAACACTGCTCTAAGCTAAGCTCCACTTCCACTTAACCCCTGTTTACGCAACATTTATTCCACTTGATTAGATTAAAAGTACCTGAAGTATGTTTAGATAATTTAGAGTATTTAGGGGCAGACTTGATCATATTTCAGCAATTTACTCATTAAATATATGCTATAGATTTGTGGAGCCTCGTTAGTGTGTGAAGAGTAGCTTTCTGCTCAGCAACTCAATTCGCGTGCTAACGTTCGTACAATTAACCATTCATGTTCTGCCACAAACGTTTCTTCACGCTGGTGGCCGGTACTGTTACCTTCTTGAATCGCTTAGATTGCGGTAAATGAGGTTGCGAATCGGTCACTCTTCGAACGCGATCCGCTGATCAGTCTTTTACGGCTTTCAGAAAAATCTAGTGTCTTCACACATATTTCTCAATTTCTTTACGGCGAGGAGCAGTTATGAGCAAGGAAATCGGTTAATGGAGTTCGCTCATTGATTACGCTTTTAACGAGACACCGTTGAGGGCTCCGTGTCGCAGAATACTTAGCGTCGACCGTCGTTTCGGCAAAAACCGCTTCTAACCACGCTTACCCAACCATTCGGGCCCTCCATGTAGCACAAGGAAGTTACTGAAATAATCGAGTTTCTCAAAGTAAAATGTGTCAGCAAAATTATAAAGTACAACATACACACAATGTACAGACACGATAGCGTCGAATTGTAATTTCAATATACGAGAAAACATAAATCTGTTACGCGGAAACTGAAAACACAAACCCCTTTTCCAGCGTTTCTACCATTCATAGAGCGGCCATGGTCTCCGGGATTTGCGTGTTTCCCGGTTACATAAGTGGCAGTTGCTGAGAAGCGTGAGATAGTAGTCAAGGATCTTTGATTGCTATCGCGTTAGACTCTTAAAGGCGAAGCTTAAGCGTAGTCCAAATTTTCGACCGTCGCTGACCTCACGAGCCCGACGTGTCACATGTTCCTTGGCTAGTTCAGCGGCTCTGGTTATCGTGATAACTTTTGGCCTATTTCTAAACCAGTACCTCACGTCCTCAGGTAACCGGTTACAAAATTGTTCAAGTGCAGAACACGCACAGTCTTCGCGTGATCACCATAGACTTTTTGTTCAGACTATGGCAATGCTCACGCTAACAATAGATGTCTCAACAGGTATGCATGGGGTCCATCCAACGGTCGGCGACTTAAAGCTGAATACGCCAGTCGCTTTTCTAGCCGCTGAAGCCTTTGTTGAATTGCGTAAGCGCTCATGGGCATTGATGACACTTCCACTGGTCATGGTCACACGACGACGTTCTTTAGTCGCGTTCATCGAATACATCATACCAAAGCCATGACCAATACACGTTTCCTACAACGATGATGAGAGAGAGAGAAAATGATAAATAAAAGGTAGGGAGGTTAACCAGGACTGAGAATGGTGAATGTGCATTGCGGGGCTGAACTACATATTAAATCAACATTTTCGAAAATACCACCGATAACAATGAAACACAGCCAAAGAAACACTGGGAAAGCTCAGAAGGAGAGATACTCGCGAAGCACAGGTGACACTGACGCTATAGAACACCCAAGACGTATGTTAAATTGATTAATGTTTTCTTGGCCCAAGGGCCAGTTTCGTCCAAAGAGCGCCAGTCACATGGCAATAATTAGTTCACAATTTGGCATAAAATGTGAAGGTAACATGCCTGATAAGATGCGTAAACTCAGTCGCTGTATAAATACGAAAAGTATGTATTAAAATAAGGCAATGACAAGTGAGGTGTGTTATGAACATAAAAAATATGTTGAGAAGTGATCATAAGCTAAAACTGTCGTAGTAACACTTTGTGAGTAAGACTAATGCATCGCCCGCGCCCTTGAATGCAAGAGCCTGGAAAGCACGCGCTATAAATGCTATTGTCGCAACATCAGCCTCTGATGAGAGGCAGTGATAGGGATGGTTTTGGTGTATAACGTGCAGCGCACGAACATCATTTTAAAAAGGCAAAACTGATTTGCTTTCAAAAAGCGCGACCTTGCCTAGGAACATTGCCAGATTGAGGGGTATATGTAGTCGGTATGATAAAAGTAAGTGCTTTTCTTTTTCTACATTATGGCCTCGCTACTGCTAAAACAACTTTTGGCTTCTAAATAGCAAGCTTTGCGAAAGAGCAAGAGCATGAGTGATTGAAACGACAGAAAAGCAAAGCGTACAATTCTTTCAACTTGAAGAATTTTTTACGCTGTTTGTGAAGTCGCGAAGCTTAGTCTTGCTCGCCCCAAAAAAATGATGGAAAAAGAAATGACCATTTTCTATCACACGTAATACGAACATTCTTCCCTTGAGCATATTATAATTAAGATATGGCACCGGCTACATCTTTTTACAGGTAATCATATGCAGTAGGAGGCCACAATACCAGAGAAAAGATCGCATAAAGCATAAAGTACTGCTTTGTTAGGAGCAGTCTGCGAAACGCCAAGAGCCCTCCTTAGGCCCTTTCGGTGCAAAACCTCAAGTCGTTCCAGCTGTGATAGTGAGGGGGAAATTAAAGGGAGCTGGTCAGGACATTGTTTTCCCGCGCGGGAACCAGTTGTGTAGGAAGGAGGTTTCTCGCCTTCTTTTAAATTACCTGCAGGACACGGATTTGGCCTCCACACGGTGACCTTAGGAGTGACTATGCGTAGTTGTGAGGTCTGTGTGATTTATGTCATTTATGTATTTTAAGTTTCGCTACGGTGGAGCAATTGCCGGCAGCAACTGCAAGGCTAATCTCACCAGTAGCCTACAACCACTCAACTCAACTCAACGCATAAAGCACGCAAAGAATTGACCATACCCACTATGGTGGATTCGCTAATAACCGGGTTAAGCAAATAACTAGTCAAATCTAAACAGAAACACTTATGAGAAAATTTAAATACATAAAGGAAACGATTGGAATTAAAGGTTCAGGAATTTATCTAGGAAATCGCCCTGATTCAATTATAAACCGCACAGCAGCTGCACCAATAGTAGCAGCGTATGATACTTCGTCTTCATCTCTGCCCTGTCCCTCTTTTTTATTCTCGTTCACGAAATTGGTCTTCATGTTTTTCTGGTCTTTACAACAAGTAAAGTCCCATAAACACGCAATAGTGATCTCACAAAGAGTGCCACATAATACACACAGATCACACAGAAACTTTACGTCCAGTCACATAAACAGGCATACTAAAGGCAGGACACAAATGAACGCCATTTTTTCCCATTGTTGCTCGTAAGGCGATAAATTGAAAAACCAAACTACTCGCACAATAGGTGACAAGAATAAAAAAGACGAGTATGGAGAAGAACACGACTATCTTCTGCCAGAACATCTGGAAACACCGTCAGCAGCGACCCATGTATCTTGCGCCACGCGAGGCTTGAAAACAAGTCACCCCCAAATGCATTAGCTTAATGAAGACGCGCCTCCTACAAAAGCTGGCGGCCGTCCGAGGACAATATCGGAAAACCAATCCAGCCCTTCATCGAGAGGTGTGCGTCGCCGAGAAGGTTGTAACCGCTAGACGCTTCTGCCAACGCCGATTTGCAGAGCTTTATGTGTGCGGTTGGTGAGTGTCACCCCGGTCAATCTTATTGCACTCAATATGGTATGTAGGTTAATGCGCGAAAACACATTACAGTAATTGTCCCCACCTTTTCAATCTGTTGTGACAGTACCCAGGAAGCCAGTAACAGGGCTGTCTCGGTCGTGGGGTGCGAAACTAGATAACTTAGCTGCTTGCAATCGTTCTCGCGTAGGAGAGTGCCAAGTATCTGTCGGTGGCTGCGGGACGCGTTATAGTTTCTTGCGCTTGATGTGTTGAAGGCTTATCTATACTTGCAACGGTGCAATCATTCGACGTACCCAGCTAAATGGCATTACTAATATTATCTGTGAGTGGCAGTGGCAGTATACTGGTTTTAGTGTAATTGGTGTGACGCGGCTCATCTGTTTTTATCGTTTGTTTTACTTCTTCAATACTGATTTATTTCATCCTGGCACAGGAACTAAAGTAGAGAAGTTATAGCGAAAGTAATTTGAACGAAAGCGATATATTTGGCCTGATCACAGAAACATATTTGTGCGCGTATTCATGAAGTTGTTTTTATGCTAGAATAGCTTGTCATAGCAGCTGCGAGCCACTCGTTATATGACACACATATTCATAGTGAAGGCGGTTGACGAATGGCCTAAATCACTTAGGAGAAAACCTTGTGAATTCTGCCCTTGAATATATATATATATATATATATATATATATATATATATATAAGTATGGGAGAGGCCTTTGCCCTGCAGTGGGCGTAACCAGGATGATGATGATGATGATGATGATGATGATGATGATGATGATGATGATGATGATGATGATGATGATGATGATGATGATGATGATGTGTTTCACAGCACCCGGCATCAGCATGCCCACATTTTAAGCCACAACAATGGCCCGTGTGTGTTTGTGTTTGTCCACGCAGGTGCATTTATGTGGATTGTGCTTGTGTGCATGTGCATGGATGGGGTCATGCGTGGGCGCATGCGTGGGTGCCTCGAGGCTGAGCTCCACATACAACACCGCTTAATAAAGGTGGTAGGCAAAGCGGCGCATAGAGAGATCGAACAAAGACACGCGCGCATCGCACGCGAGTCCACGCACAGTGGCCCTGACCAAATAACCGCGTACCGTTGAAGCAAAGTAGAGCGGAGGAACACAAAGAACGCATTTGTTACGGGCAAAGTACTACAAATGCTTCGATAGCGTGGGCTGAAAATAATGTACAGTTGCAGCGCAAGGGACTTGATATTGATACGTGCGTATTGCGTGTTTCTTGTGGCCGATGCACGCGGACTCCCCAACGAAAACGGCGAACGCTCTCTGGCTCTCTAGCTGTCGGCTGAACTGGCTGGCTCTGCATTATTCTTTTCAAGTACATTTTGTAAATAGTCTCCAGTTCTTATTCCTTCGTTCGCGTAACATTTTGGTGCAGGGTGCCGTTTCCCGTCCTCACCACGGAGCTCCGTAGCGGCCGCCCCGTCCTGCTTTGCGCAACGGCTCCCGGTGACGACACCTCGTGTTCTTCTACTCCTGTGACCCCGACAGCAACTTACGTTACGGTTACGAATTCCCGCGATCCTGGCATATTCTGCGGCCAAGATGATGTCGACGTTGAGGACTGGCTCACCCTGTATGAGCATGTTAGCCAAAACAACCACTGGGACCCTACCATTATGCTAGCGAATGTCCTATTTACGTCTGAATGTACAGATGTCAATGCGATTTTTGCGCGCAGTTTGAACAAAAGTAGTTAGTACAAAAGCGACATTCAGCCGCACACGGGTTGAGCTCGTATAAGGACGCGCCTTGGAACATGACTCAGCACTTAACGGTCGAACTTCGAGCAGCACCTCTACCAATAGGAATTATTAGTTTGGACAACGGTGCAATCTGTCGATCACGCAATATGACGGAGAATTATATTGGTCGGCGGAAGGCGGAGAGAAATTTTCGCAGCCTAAGGTAAGAGAACGATATCTAACGGCTGCATGCTACTTTCATTTCTCGCCGCAAGCTTCAGCAAAATTGGGTTGGTACTTTTGAGTGGTCCTCGACACGAGAGACCGACGCAAATATATTTAAATAAATGTTCTGATTAAGATCCGCCAATGAGAAAAAAATACGCATAATGAACTTCTGCACACGTTTACCCGAGGCAATGAAAACGAATAGCCACAGCCACAACGGAATCCGAAATTAAAGGTAAACGAAACAACGCACACAGTGCGACTGACACTCATGTTCAAGCATCGGCAACACAGGTAATTACACTTTGGAATTGGGTGCAGGCGGCTTCAAAAACAAGGAAGAGAAACACGCCAGCTTTAAATAGAGACGCTGCGTCGGGATTCGAAAAGCTTTTACAGCGTAACATGTAGCTTCCTTGTTAGGCTAATTAGGGAGTCCACGTAGTCCATCTGCGTGCACTTTGAAAATGTTCCTCTACAAAATGGTGCGCTCGTGTAATGAGCCTTTTCGCCGGATCCTGGGCTCAATTCTGTTTGAACTGGGTTTAAGCGATCTGCGAAGTGCTCACATGCTCTCCTATGACCGGCGCTTTAAGCCGCCGACTCCCGTTGATGTGAAGTTGCCGGTTTAACGCTCGTAAGTCGCGCAACGATCAGGTCACGTTTGCCAGGTCAGCTTATATTTGAAACCTGTTTCCTTAAACATGGTAGCATTCCGTCCCGCAGGTCTGTTTTAGTCAGGTGAAAGAAAGCAGGCTTGGAGAAAGGTTATGTTATCGTCTGGGTGAAGAGAAAATTAAAATTGGAGCGTGGAGTTGCCACCTATTTTTTCTTGTTGACGACAAAAGAATGAAGGAAGTTACACATGAAAGAAGGTAACGCCGGAATAGGCGTAATGCGCTGAATACTTGACTTGCGATCTTGAGTAAACACAGTAAGTGACATTGACCATGCGCGCTACGTCCGCGTTGTCCACATTATCGTACGCCATTATCGGCTATGCGGTTTACGGGGTGTGTTGGTGTCGTATTTATTGATGGAGTCACCCTCTATCATGTCAGGTAGGTTTGCGCACCAACCTCTCCATGCATTGTAAAGCGGTATGTATTGCTTAAACAACTTCTTCTATTAACAAATACACTTTGCGATTAAATCGCAGGAATAAAAGCAGGAACAATGTCTAAATAGTCTCATATCATCAATGTTGCCTATGGAGGTCAAACTACAGACGGCAGAAGTCAATACCTGCCTCTCGAAGCGCAGGAAAGTGAAAATCGGCAACAAACCTTCAGACACTTGCACTCCAGCCTAGCCTCTGTTCCTCTCTATAAAAATCTAGTGGGAAGTTTCCTACGCCCACAACACTGCAAAATGAACTCAGACCTGCTACTTTGCATATACATTTGCCCTTCTAATAACTGATAGCCGGCAGATCAAGCTCTACTAAAGCTAATGAAAAGCTATTGATGGAACAGTCATAAAAAAATTGACTCGCCATCCCTTTCCTGCCAAACTAGATGTCGAGCGAAGCTGTTGAAAACAACTGCTGAGCGAGGTATGCAACGCTTTATTGCTCAATTCCTTCTTCGCCGTATTATTGAGCCAACGTAGAATGTCGATGTGCGGACTTCCGCTGTGCTGCAATTCCACGGCAATGTGACCAGCGGCAGTACGCCGCCGCTGGTCGTACTGTCCCTTCCTTTTTCCCTTTGCCGCTCCTCGTAATCACGCTGCTCCTCAGGAGTCCTAACTACGCGTTGCCTACCCATCGCGGTGCTGCAACAACAATGAAATCAGTTGCTGGGCTGGTTATTTTATATATGAAAGGTTAGGGACGTCACACCCCACGCTGCAAGCTGCCGTCGCCGCGGCAGCTTGTGCAACAGTAATCTTTACAGGGAAACATACCTGGGGAGCGCTACGTGTTTCGCATTGTTATCAGGAGCGCCTAATCATCAATTATGTAGTTTGGATGCCTGTTTTGTGCTTGTTCTTTATTGAACCTAATGCTGCGCTGTATATTGTACGCGGGATCCCAAAGAATATATGCAATTCTCGCTTCAATCGCTGAAGGTATATATATTATTTTACATGCATGTTGACGACGCCGCGTAATATCCCGACCAACCAGGTGCTAACAGCTTCCCTGTAATAAGCATTAATATCTTCCGGTTATTTGCATCTCGGAAGTCTCTTTGCAAACAAATAACGGTGTCAGATTCATTCCGTCAGAGCACGGATGCTTACCGGCAAACATGTTGCAGACGTAGAGCAAACGGAATGACAGCAACACCTCGTCATACACCGGCGTAGTTGGATATTCAAGGAAGGGGGCTAAAATTGCTTCCGCGAAAGCCAATGAAGACCCGACTTTCGTCCGTGCTTACATTTCCTTCCTATTTCTCCTGTGAGCCTTGTTTTGAGAGACTTGTGAGAGCCTTCGATGAAGTAGCTTTCTCTCTGTCTCTCTTTGGCTCTATTATTTTGTCATCCTTCGGCACAGTGCGCGCAAGGGCACGCAAGCTTCCTGTAGTCTCAATCAGATTGCAGACTCATTTCAATTTGCCGCGGGCTCCCCCGAGGGTCAGAGCTTCATCTAATGGAATGTCTGCGTCCAGTCGTCATCGCCATCTTGCTTTTGTCCTTGCAGAATTCACCCGACACCCCACCGATGGCCGCGTCCCTCCCCTCCACAAGTGCTGCTCGGCGAGCATTGCCAAAATATTGTTCCCGGCGGGGCTGCTGAACAATCCAATATTCCTCCAGAAATATTTATTTCTCTTCTCATCGTTCCGCTCGTAAGTTAATTCCGTAACACGAGAAAGACAGATGTATGGAATTTCATTTGCTTGCCTTCGGAGAACACCCGCCATGCTTTCGATTGCATGCCCTAGGGTCATGCTTCTCTCGTATTTTCGGAGTTGCTGCTAGAAATGCAAATCGATTCGTGAGTTATTTCTGGCGTCCTTACAAGAGCAAGTCCTGGGCGGACCCGCTAGTCGTGGGCGATCTTGTTTTGAATATCGCCACTCATACAGTGAACAAGACACGGAGCTTAAAGCAAAAATGGATAAGTCAAAGGAAGCGCATAGCAAAGATGCACTGGTCGTGTCACTTGAGTTGTCACCAAAGTGATATATAGGCGGATACGTAAATTTGTACTTCCGACAGCAACATTTGCTTTGTAATTGGTTCAGTGCAAATCACGTTTCTTACTTTGCACAGGCTCAAATTAATTCAACAAGCGTCAGCAAAGCTCGAGCAGGAATTCTACGGAGCTTCTGACAGCTCCCTTAGGATGTTTAACAAAATGAAAACCGCAAAAAAAAAAAAATGGTACGCGAGATTTATTTTGTCTCCAGATCTCTGCTCACATGGCGAATACAAATAGCGCAAACCGTTCGCACTGTGCGTATCAAACGTCACAAAGATAGCTTAACGCCATGGTATATTTCTGGGTTGACTTAAAAAGTTTATGCCGTTTACGAGGTCCTTGCAGCGGCGCTCTTGAATTTGCGCACTTTTTGTCGTCCATATCGGGCTACATCAAAAATTCAATAATACAAACAAAGCAGGCGAAACTCGTTTCGTGCCCTTGGCGATATGGCTGGCTCAGCGAACTTGTATCACCAACTGCGGAAAATTTTGAGCTCTGCTCTAAGAATGTCACAAGGGCTCAGGTGGAGTGGCTGAATGAAGGAACTTTCGTAAGCCAGCGGGCAGACATGTAAGTAGGAGAGCTATCCTTGAAGCGGCACTAGGATCCAGGCAATGGCAGGAAGTCAATTTTTTAGAACTGAACGACAACGGGATCAGTAAACGTTACACGCTGAGCGTACGAGCAAAATGGCGATTGCGAACAAATTATAGCTGATGCTTTCTCACATCTAGCCAAACAAACTAATGAAAAGACAGAAATAGGCTTATGAGGCTCGCTTAGCATTAACGCAGGAAAAAAAAGGTTACGGAAAATGTTTTAGAGCAGGGGGCACGCGACGCAAAAGAGAAAATTAAACAGCGTTGATGGTCGCACGTTTGCCTCTCAACCCAGTTAGGTGAAATTTTTTCCCGTAAGAACTGTGCATCAACTAGCCTAAAAACGCCTTCTATTGTTAGCGTCTGAAGTGTATGTATCCAATTAAAGAAAGAAATGTGGATTTAAGGCAAGTCTTAAATTTCGCTGACCAATCTTCATAGCAGAGGCGGACATCAGAACTTGTGTGATGACTGTCAATACGGTTATTAATAACAAAATGTTACTAATTACGTGAATGGTTGACATTAACGGACACGTTTTAATTGAATAATTGGTGTTAGCCGGTGATCAGAGTATAAGTTTTTACTAGAAACTTCCTACCTAGCACCAGTTGTCAGAAGTACAGGCTCATCATGTACCGTCAGATGTGTTACTGTTGCGTTCTAACAGTTTTCCGCATTGCATTCTACCATGTTGCGGAAACATTGCCTGGAGCCGCAATTAATTTCACCACGAAATAAAGGTACTCAAGTTGAAGCAAAAACCTGTTTCAATGGTAGCTTGCACATTATTACGTGCTGCAAGACTGACAGCACTGTGCGCACTATCATTTAAACAAAACATGGGCATCTGTGCATGAGCAATCTGATCAGCAAAGCCAAATCTTCTGTTTTCTCCATCTGTTTACCCGGTCTTTCAGTTCGCGCCTACGGTTTCGATCAACTTGTTCCAGCTCACTCGTGCGTTGCGAATGTCTCATGTATTTTAGCGCATGTGACAACGGCTTCTTCGTGATAAGCCGAGGGTGATCCTTGAGTCACAAGCAGCCGCAACTACTAGCAATATATCTGACGTCAGGCAACAAACAGAAAGGCGGCGAGCAGACAGATATCCTCTCGACGGGACGGAACTGACCACGGCCTTCCTCTCGCGTCAGTCTGGATACCAGACTTCTCTCCTTACGTCGACGCTACTTTCTCTGTGCGCCGAAACGTTGTCAAATGCAGGCTCGGGCTAAGAGACGGAAGACGAAAGAGAGGGCAACGATTCGTTTGCCGCCGCGCGGAATCGGCCGGCGCTGCCGAGGAGCAAGGGCCACCAGCTCGTACCTTCAGCTCCTCAAGTAACATGGAAACGGAGGGGCACCACCGAACGCATTTGCCACCACAGGAAAGGGTGGTGCCGGGAAGGCGTCCGCGCCAGCGCCATCCGACCAGCGGTGTCGCCTGGACGCGCCACTTAATCTTATCGCTGACAGCCAACGGTGGCGTCCTGACGACGGACACCTTCTCCGCTTCTTTCTTCTGCTGACCTTACCCTGCTCTCCGCGCGCACTCCACCTCGGCTGTTAAAGACGCCCCATCGATCGGCTGGGCCGTGGCCGAGATCACGCACCTCTTCTGTCTCCTCGCGTGCTGGAATGCCGCCCCCGCTCTCGTTGCCCGTACTGCGCTTACTTTTGTGAATGTGCATCACGCTCTGCGTACTAGGTTTCCGTCGGTAATCCTTCCGGGCCATCGATATATATCTTAACCTTCCAAGCGGAGTTACTAAAGAGCCACTAATTCACTAGCGTTCATTCTTGCTACGCCCGATACTCCGTAGGACCTACTTGATAGCGTTTAGCATTCAGAAGGTACACGTGAGCCGGTAGGCACGCGGTTACAAAAGGCTCCGGAGGGTGGTTGTTAATGAAGTAATGTTATTATATTGTTATGAGGTGAAACCGAGAGGCGAGTTGTGGCCTCAGGGCGTGCGGAAGCAATTAATGGGCGAATAAGTTCACTGCCTCACAGTGGTGGGGCCTTTCAAACTGGAAGAATTATTTAATAGGAGTAAGATCCATGCACCCAGTTCCCAGCTTTAATGATTTAATCCTGAATACTTATGCGGAGACAACGCACAACAGTTACCTCTATAATGTATAGTGCAATATATTCGAAAGTCGGCAACGTACCCACGTCACTGAATGCACGTTGTAGCTGCAGCTACAGCCTGTTATTATAAAAAAAACGTGTCAAGGACTTTCTCCGGCGGAATGTAATCAAAATCGCTGTTTGAATAGTATTCCCGAATTATTCGAAAGGTGCCTACGTTCTTTCAAGACTTGGGTTTTGCACATTCCTATCCCACAAGTACACAACGAATGCAGACGCGCACATGCGCATAGATTTAAGGAGATATTTATTAGGAAAGGCTACTTCGCTTCAAGATAAATGGAAGTTACTTCAGGTGTAGGCGTAGTAGTGAGGTGCATACCATGGAAATGGACAACCATGTACTGTATGTTGGGCCATTTAGAGGAGAATAGTCAGAAAGGGGCCTGCACCAGCGTTCAGTGGCATTATTTTGATGCACTTGCCGGTTTTGCCAGGAATGACACGTGTCCGTTGCCACCATTGACACGTGTCCGATGCCCACCCCTTATGTAATGCCCCTATGGGGCTTTTCATGTAATAAAATGAAATTAGATAGATAGATAGAGAGAGAGAAAACAAGAACAGGAGAGGCAGGCAGGTCAACTAGATGAGCGTCCGGTTGGCTACACTACACTAGGGGTAAGGGAAAGGTGGAATAGAAAGAAGGAGAGAGGGAGCACTGAATGCATGCGGGAGGATGCACAGGAGGACTATTTTGCTATTTAGATGTCAAAGCGAGTATGGTATGTGAGTATAATATAGTATAGCATAACTATAGTATAGTATAGTATAGTATAGTTTTCTCGTTACGGTCTATTTATGTTCCTACCTATTTCTTGTATCTCTGTTTTGCGTTCCTAAGTCCAGTCTCACGTTTTCCGGTACACTTACATATTCGTTATGTTGTACAGTGCTCTCAAATGCTTCGTATAGTGTCTTGTTACTGGCAGGCAGGTCTTAGTCATACACACCATTCACCTGACTTAACTTGGTTTACGATGTACCTTCAACAAGAGTTCAATGATAAATACACTATCTTCGGTGCCAATTTATCCGAAGTTAGTGTTCTCATGATGATATTGATGATGATGTGGTGGCTACATTTTTCGCAGCAGCAGAGGTGGTGGCTCTACCTGCCGCAATAAACTTCATTTGAAAGGAACAGCGGCACCGCCCACCACTAGCAAAGCGCGAACACTTCTAATTTTGTTAGCTCCTCCGCGGGTGCTCTGGCGTTCCCATCATAAAATTGGCTTTCTCGATCGGCTGAAAGATGGATTCAGAGACTGGACATTTAGCAGTAGTCAGTTTAACATCTCATTGTTAGCGAATCGCAATTGATTATATCTATTCTAAACTAATCATTAGGTGATACCGCCTAACTGAATTTGTTGCTGGAGATCACCTTGTCAGGACCGACATTGATATTGAAGTACTCAGGACCCATATAAGGCCTCTGACCAGGACTCCTCGTCACCACTTGGCCTCCCTAACAGCGGACAGACCACATACATCTTTGAGCCGGACGATAACCGCATATGATGAATCACTGCCAGCTTGTTTCACCCCGGCTGCGAGACCTTCGATTCCTCCATGGTGCCTCGCTAGGCCAAAAATCAACCTCACAATACCTGGTATCTCGAAAAAAGCTGATCTATCATCGCCAGCCCTTAGACAGCTCACGCTACTACATTTGTACGAGAACTACCGTGATTCTACGCATATTTACACTGATGGATCTGTCCTTCCAAGTAGCTCCGCGGCGGCAGTCGTCATACCAGCGAAAGCTACAACAATAAAATTTAAGACGACCCACGCGACAACATCGACGGCAGCAGAGCTCGCAGCGCACAGTTCATCACATTGGTGATGAACCACCACATAAGTGGACAATATTCTGCGATTCGAAGGCGGCACTGCAGTCTCTACTGTCACCTTTACGACGCGGACCACACGAGCAACTAATATTCCATATTACAGAGACGTTGCAACATATAAGTGATGCAGGCCATGAGATAACCTTTCAGTGGCTTCCAAGTCACTGCGAAATTATCGGCAATGAACGGGCGGATAACGCTGCCCGCTCAGCCCATATTGAGGAGCGCCACGTCCCAATTCATCTTTCTAGAACTGACGCAGCACGGAAGCTCCGCCTACTTGCTCGGCAGTGCACCGCGTCGCAATGGAATGAGCCACATTTAAGAAACACGCGACTGTACTCACTTGATCCAACATTAAGTCTTCGAGTGCCATCGCAGCTTCACCGTAGAGACGCCACGCTTTTATATCGACTTTGGTTGGGCGTTGCCTTTGCTAAAGCCTATGCATTCCGCATAGGGATGACCGACAGCCCAACCTGTGACCCCTGCGGCCATGAAGAAACAATTGGCCATATTTTGTGTGCCTGCCCGCAGTACAGTACACAGAGGGCATGCCTTCGCCATGAACTTGACCAACTGGACGACCAAGCGCTATTCGAAAAAAGAATTCTGCAACATCGAAAGGACCTACCGTCACAGAAGAAGGCCGTGCAAGCCCTATTGCGCTTTTTGCGATCTACCGGCCTGTGTGAACGACTTTAACTGGAAGACTTTTTGTGTGTGTGCCTCCATGTGTGCGTGTTTTTTTATACCTTTATTTTTTAACGTTTTCCTCTCTGTCATCTTTCTAACCTCTATCCCCCTTCCCCAGTGTAGGGTAGCAAACCGGAGACTCATATCTGGTTAACCTCCCTGCCTTTCCTCTTCATTCTCTCTCTCTCTTTTGCTTTGTAGTCTAATGTTCAGCATTTGTATTAACATCGCCATTCTGATTAAAGTGTTTCTGTCGAAAAGCACGATGCGGCTTATATCCAGATATCGCTATAAGTTTATCTACAGGCTATAAATATTTATAAACAGTTTACACAGTTTAGAAATAAAAATGTACCCGACGATTACAATACTTCCTAACGCGAAATTTGAGCGTAGCTGTATACGCCTTTCCATTTCTGCGATATAATGAGGCAAAGAATTTGAGATCGAAGTCATCGGCCGACTGGCTGTGGGCGAGTGCCGCCGGCGCCTTGCAGAAGGAAGGGCAGTATGGGAACGCTGGTTTGGTGAGCGGCATCGGGGCCAGCTGTGGCAAAATACGACGGCGAACGCGCAAGCAGTGGCGCGTTGGTGCAGTTACGCCGAGGGACGCCGACACTCAACCCAGGGACGGGCACCTAAGAGCTGCGCTCTAAATCGTGGAGTCATGAAACGCCGTCTTTTATGTCGGTATAGACGCTACATTTCTGAAACTTTTCAAGATGTCAACACCTAATCAGCTTAATTAGGCCCTAATATAAACAGTAAAGAAAGCATGTTCATAAGTTATTTTAGTGCGTGATGGACGCTGTATCTTAATAAAAACTCACCGTCAGAATTGTAGCGCATTTACATACATGCCTAGAGCGTAAGACATACTAGATGCATTTAGAGGTTTACTCTTCAGTTACATGATTGCTGATATTTAGAGGGAGTTGAAAAGAACAATATAGTGGGTAATTCTCCAAATCGCACGACAGAAGACCTCCTACAATACGCGTAGTAGCGCATGGCAGCCTCTGTGAACAGCCAATGGGGCACGGGTATCTACTTTCCTTTGCAGCACGGTACCAGACTTTCTCCTCCATTCCTTTCAAGGCATTTGTTTATCTCTGCAAACAAGAAGCAGCCGCCACTTGCTGCAGACAAAACAAAGCACATCTCATTTTCTTTGTCAGCTCTTTGTCATCAGAACCTACTTCTTCGCCGGTCGCACAATCCGGCATCCACGGTCACGAATAGGCGAAGGAACACTGCGATACGCATAGAGACTGGGCTGGGCATGCGATAAAAGAATACGAGAGGGTTTCGAGAGCGCTCCAATATGCCTGATTTTCCTCCCGGGAAGGCCTAGTCTTACTGAGAATAGGCAAGATAAAAAAATACAAAGGCACAGGCGGCGCCAGGCTGCCTTAACAAAGATATCTGGTGAAGCTTGTGGCGAGAATATCAAGGCGCTCCTTGAATCCTCCGAGGGTGTACCCTTCGATGGCAACGGAGCGTTCAGGCTATCTTTGTTCGTATCCCCTACGTTTCCGGATACGTGACCGGGCTTCCTGCTGACCCGTCAGCTCCCCCTGCGCGTAAGCCGTGTCTCGTTCTCCTATCCCCGCTTCGGAAGGCCGTGGGAAACGCCAAATAAGGAAAAGCCGAGTCAGCAATTGATGGGAATGCATTAGGCGATAAACCCGGGTGCCCACTTCGCTACTATCTCGGTTCCTTCGGCACGCCTCGATGGTCCAGTCATGTCATGGTGGCGTGGTTACTGTCAATAAAGCCAGTCAAGACGTGCTGATTGGCGCAGCCTAATGAATACTGCTTTGCTGCAGCCCACGAAACTGTCACTCAGAAGGGACACGTATACATTATTAGCATTAGCTCAGTTTGGTGTGTCTGTGAAGGATGAATGTATTGTGCATTGTTTACTCGGACAGTTGTTTGCTAAACGTAATAAAAAAAAAACAGGACAAATCAGATAATGCTTGAAAAAAGGCAAGGAAGAACTTTACAGATTTCAATGTAAACAGGAGGTTTACAAAGAATAAAACTCGCAATACAGACAAGGACATGAGATTAAGGGACACATACTAGTCCGTGTCCCTTGATCTCTCGTCCTTGTTTGCCTTGCGTATTTTATTCTTCCCGAGCGTTGTAAAACAACTCGCTCAGCAACAAGCTTTATTAAACCGGGCGATACGTTATCAGGCCTTCTTTGCCAACAAACGTTCCCTGTCAGAGAAAAATAAACATACTGCTGGGCTACAAGTGTAGTCAATGCCACTACTGTATCAAGGCTCCTCAATAAGCGTCAGGCCGAACAGCTTGCCCCAATTCAAACGCCACGACCGTAGCCAAGGTCGTAGATGAATGCCGGTGGTGCGCAGGGGTCCCGTCCGTAAGTCTGATCCGCGTATCTAAACCAGTCTAATTCAGTGCACGTACGCTACCAAAGCCAACTTGCAGCACACATATAAGAAGAAAGCAAGAAAATTCCCACTCAAAGCGATGCTCCGGCTTATAAAGGTCCGCGCATGGCGTGACTGCGGCATTGCCCCCAGCAGTCTTCGGCTACTGCCGCAGCTTGCGAATGCCGTGAGTGAGCGCTTGCGAAAGAAGGATCGTGCGCTGCTGTTCGCTCCTGAAGAGTCACAGGGGAGCAGCGATAGGAACAGAACCCTCTCTAGATTTCGTCCCACGTCGTATTTGATTTCCTAGTCTTCTTGCTACTGTACTCTTTGTCTCCCGCTCTGAGCCTGCTCGCGTGTACGTCGACCACTCTACCTGAAGGTCCGCAACCTTGCTCATTTTGTACTTTCATGCAGCACAAAGCCAGTTGGTAGTACATAAGCGATTCTGGTTTCGGAAGTCCATATACAAACTAGAGTGTAGGATACTTAACTATAGTGTAAATAAACAAATATAATGGAAGGGAGAGGACGCTTGCTCTAGCTGTTGCTATGATAAACTTAAAACTAGAGACGTGGAGTCAAACGGGCTGAAATTATAGCCTAATTGCAGAAGTTAAAGTAGAGAAAACAGAAAGACGTAGTTTCCTCACACTGACGACGCGTACATAAAGAAGTGCACCGTCCATGGTAGCGAACACAAAAGTCAGCGCAAAGGGGACGTACAGAATCTAATGAAATTAGCCCAGCCTGCAGTCATCATACAATGGCCTAGTTGAAAAGAATTACCGTCGTTATCATAGTAAAAAGAAAGAGATGAGGAGAAAAGGCTTTGAAAGAGCCAAAAACACAACGACAATACGCAAGAACTGCCCAAAAGCAGAGAGTACTCTCCGAGCACTCTCAGCCTTTCGTACAAGCACAAAAGACAGAGAGCCACGACAACCTGACAATACACAGAAGGCGCACATACACCAAAGAAAGAAGGCAACTACAGATAAAGAAAAATAATTTTGATCATGAACCTACGTTGGTCCCCGAAAACGATGACAACGTTGTTGCACAAAAGGAACAATGTGATGAGGACATGAGAAAACATTCATGCTGGATTTTACGTGCGTGAGCCAGCTCCCTCTCTTCTGGCTTAGAACGGGCGGATAAGAATCATAGGAAGGGATCACGCGCATCGCTCAGTCAATGCGTGTACCTCGATTACCACTCAACAATCGGTTCTCTTATGCCCTAATGTTACCGGTATTTCGAAACATGGCTTCTATGGCATCAGCTCACGTTGTTCGGTTGATGCTGTGGCCACTGACGACGAAAAGAGATATCTAACAGTGTTCGGATCGTCGGCGAGTTGCGCAAGTGGCGGCTACTTTCGAAATACGAGTACGCGCCGTGATTTCTTGATGAGCTAGGCAGCAGAGAGGCCAGACAAAAGAGGTTTTGCTCGTAACTTATTTCTTCTGTGGGCACGTTCGTTTAGTGAACAAGAAATAGTTTACTTAGAAGGGAATAGGAGCAACGTGAAGCAATGTTTGTTGGAGATAAAGAAGGCAGACCGAGGGAATGTTTGTGAGACTGGGAAGACGATATTGCGCAATACTACGAGCACAAGGAACAAATGCTGCAATTCAGAATTCATGGAACCGGGAATTTGTACAGTAGAAAGATGAAGTCTATCAATGTTTGAAGTCACAATAAAAAATTGAATAGAGTGTTTAGAATTCTAGCGCGTACTTTGAACCTAAAGCAATCTTGCCATCGCCCCAAAGAACTGCTTTCTTTCATTCAACGAAAGCTGCACATGCTCACGCGTGGTTTTCTTTTTTTTATTTCGTTGCTTACCAGTAAATATATTTCCAATTTCATAAGCTTGTATTTTCACCCCCACCAAACACAGGAGCAAGTAAATAAGAAAGTTAAGCTTGCAAAATTATTAAGACAGACGTGAAAATATTAATAGAATAGGTCCACAACATTCACTGCAACTATGATTTTGTGGGCTCAACTGATTTAGCTGGCAATTGAGCTCGCACTGGTGCGCAGACATTCTTTGCACCGGCCCCCGAGGTCTGTTATTGTAAAATGCGGTTGGCAGTGGGCCTGCAACAACTGCATTATGCCCAACAGCAAACTCATGGGCTTGCGTTATGCCAAGAGCAGTACAGATGTGATCCTACTTTTTGTAAAACTTTCTTTTCTTATTCCGCATGATGAATTTCGCTCATTGTCAGTAGCTCTTAGAACTGTGAGTAATGTTGTGAAATATATAGTATTACGTCAGGGCTTTGAAAGTGAGAGCCAACATATCTCGAAACCGAAAAACATATAAAACTTACTTTACAAAATAGTGACAAAGTTGAATGTACATTCAGGAACATCTCGTAGTATTAATTACATGAAACAAACAGACCATTAATTCACATGATCCATAGTTGAAACTAAAGAAGCTTTAATTTATATGTACAGATGAGGAAGGGTAATGAAGACGAAGGCGGTGGAAAAATTGCGGCAGATCGGGTGCACCTTGTTGGAATCTACATACGGAGAAGCTTTGTTGAAATAAATAAACAGGACTGAAAGCTGCGTTAGCTTGTATGTTATTGCAATTTCAGTGCAAGGTCATACCGAATGCTCTCGCCCAAACCATATCACCCACCTTTACAAGCTCTCCAAACGCAGCCCCTCCTCATCTGCTCCAGTAGGGGGACATACGCGCACGCGCACCCATCATGCGCAATTTTATACAGACGTGGCGATCAACTCAAAAAAGGCTTGCTGCCTTTAGCCCGAACAAAAGTATACGTGCGATTGTGGCTTAAGGATTTGAGCGTCGGACTTGCTGTGCTGTGCTGGGGGAGCGAGCTTCAATCCCGCCGTAGCGTGCGTAATTAAATTTCTTAAATGTATTAGCTATAGGCAAGACAGCATGCAGCAGCCGCGGTCAGGAGTGCCGGAGTTTTTGCCAAGGAAAACTTCACTTATAAAGACAACTGAGCACCGGTGTGAGCTCGACCCACGGCCTCCGCATGATGCCTGCGATGCTCCGTCAATACTCGCGGAAATGCAAAGTTCTGCAAACGCGCTTCTCCACACGTCTGATTTGAGTTAATGAAGAGATGCAAGTAGAACTAGAACATCATTACGTGAGCTAGTGCTGCAAATCTTTGCCAGCATAGGCTGACATCTGCAGCCTATTATTAAAGTGTGTGTCTCTCTCTCCCTCCTTGCAATCATCGCTTCATTATTACACATTCTTGCTCTTTTGCGAGCCACCCGCGGCTCAGTGGTGCCGGGAGCGACAGGCCGGCCCTCTTGTGTGGGGTCTCCTGTTAAGCTGAGGCGGTGGCTATCGTCCACCCGCCGAGATAGCTTAGTGACACTGGCGTTGGGCTGCTGAACTCGAGGTGGCAAGTCCTATTCCTACTACGGCAACCATATTTCGATGGAGAACGAAATGCAAAAAAAAAAAGCTCGTGCACTTGGATTTAGCTACGCGCCGAAGAAAACCTGGTGGTCTAAAATTCATCCGGAGTCCCCCCAATACGGCGTGACTTCATCCCAATGTGGTCCACGCCTGGTACTTAACACCCCGAAAATTTTCTTCTTTTCTCCATTCGTCCACTCTTTTTCGAGCTCCTTGGTTGCCCTGCTTCTTCTCGCTCAGCCTTTGGTGAGAATATAATATCGGCACGTGTACTTGTTTATCTTTAACAGGTGACCGCCTTCAGCTGCTAACAAATGTTAAACTTTATCACTTGGCGCCAGACACTTCCGCATGTATCAGAACAATCTCGATTCTTGTACATTCCATATACATTGTACATTCTATTCCATACATTCTAGAACTTGTATGAGCGCCAGAGATTACGCTGGCACGTTCGATGAGTAAAGTATAAATAGCCGAGATGTCTGACCCGCTGATCAGATTTCGATGAGCGTGCTCGCAGCTATCATTGTGCTGAGTGTTACTTGTTTTGTTAGGCACAAGTTCGCCGAATAAACAGTTAATTCTGCGACTGCAGCTGTGCCACTGTGATTGTTAACTGCCACTACAAAGTGACACTATCAACGCTGGTTCGTGTGTTGGAATTAAATCAAAGCTTTCCCTTCTGGATACCAATATATGCCATCATACCACACCCACAATGTTCAGTGCCATATTAAGCACGTCTTTGTGTTAAAGCTCGCGATTTCTCTTCTAGTCTCGAATAAGCCTGTGCACACCGTGAGCATTTTATCTGTGGCACTGCTCCCCTTTATTCGGCATTCTGTCAGCTTTATTAAATAGCTTTATCTTTCAAATGGCCTCAATAACAGCTTTTCTTTAGATGCCTCTTTTCACTTCATTTTATTTGTTCTAGAAGTGAACGAAGGCTGAGTAGGAACGGTTATATTGACGTATAAAAATAATTACGAGATTATGCGTCAGTGGAACATGGGTCGCCATGGCAACGAAAGATTCAGCCACAGGGACGTAATTTGCCTAGTTGTGGTTGTTTATATCTGATAGAAATAGCCCGCAGATGTTGGTACAGGCAAACAAGGATTGAAACAGTGGTAAGGTAGAGGCAGGTAGGAAGTCCAGCATATTCCGGAATGAGAAGCCCAGGAGCTTGTCAATGTCAGGTAGGCCTCTGGGTCCACTACCCGTATCTCCATCTAGTTGCTAGGGCTATTGTTGCCGTGGCATAATAATTGAAGCGGTGCATTTAAATATTGGCTTTAACTGCGCAGGTGTTCAAAGCACGTTGTTTTAGCAAATTCATGCTTTGTACCACTGATTTAACATACTGAACTCATTCGGCTTGTAAAGCGTGCTTTGCTGCGTGATGAAGCTTAGTGAGGTGAAAGCATCTTGCACTCATCGTGCAAGGCTAGGTAGGCTTGCTTGCTTCCTTGGAAATAACATTTTGTTTGTTTGGCTGTCTGTCTTTATTTATTTATTTATTTATTTATTTATTTATTTATTTATTTACTTATTTATTTATTATAGTATAGTATAACTCATTTAGGCAAATGGCTTCCAGAAGATGTGTCAACGAGTTACGTTGATGCCGCAGAATTCCTCTTTCGCTCTTCCCTAAGCATGCTCTTCGCCATCTCGTGCGGCCACCGCGAAGCCTGCGTGTGGCTTCCGAAATTCATAGCGTGCCGTTGCAAGTAAACGCTGAGAAACGCGCCGTGCGGCAACCGTGTTCCTCTCTCGCGCTTCTTTCTGGACACGCTGTTCTATCTAGTGGTACTGTCGAAAGGGAGAGAGAAAGCAGCTTCATTTGACCAGTTTTACATGCGGCAAGGAAAGGAGGGAGGCGCGGAGGCCGCCACTCCGGCCACCGTCACCTGACAGACGGCCGCGATGACTTGTATCTCAGCGGCTAACTCGAACAGCTGGGTCGCCCAATCTTGCTCGTGGTAGTCTAAGCTCAAGAGCCGGGCTGGCCATTCCCTTTGGTCTTTTATTTGGCGGCTCTCGAATGCTTCAGCCTGCGTGCACGCCCACAAGGTGTGTGACAGGTCTACTCTATTGTCACATAATTTACATAATTCTGCGTAATTTCCGGGATAAAGCCCGCTGCAGGACAATGGATTCGGAGACATGTTGGTCTGGAGGAGTCTCCATGCCACTGCATGTTTCCTAGTTAATTCTGGTTGAGCCGGAACATACCGGGCCCGTCCCAGCCGATAGTGATTAGTAAATTATTTGTATGTTACCATGCGATTTCACCTGAACTCTGGCTGGGCTAACTCATTCTCTCGGCGAGTAACTCCTCCGGCTACCGTGTAAGCCGCGTGGTTACCAGGTGGAGAAGTCCGCACATAGCCTCCCAAACGAGAAGCGTGGTGCGCTGGTGCGTGCGAACGCTGAAAAGTTTTCCCTCGCTTGCTGTACACTCAGTGGCACATATTCAGCTTGACAAGTGGTTTACTGAAGAGCGTCACATACCCAGCGCACTCATGGTGCAGCTCGCTTAACCGTTGGCGTGAAAGGCATTCATTCATAGGGGCAGATATCCAGTGGATTTGTGGCGCAGCCTGCTGATGCATCGGGTTGCTGTCCCTGAGGAATCCTTGTGACGTGGGTTCAATTCCGCTCATCACAGCAATTCGACACAGAAAGAACATGGATGGTCGACAGTCTGAAGCAAAGTGATCATACGCACAGGACTTTTAAAGACGTTGTTTTTCTCGGAGGGCCCGTGGTAATCAGGAAGTGAGTACATCGACTGCTGATTGCCTTCCTGCAAGACACGGGGCTCATCGACACCTGGTGAGGCACCCCCGATCTCAACTCATTGGATGTTCAGGCGGAACAACTCCCGGCTATGTATGCCAGGCTATGTATGTTGGCTAACTCCGCCAACTGCAACGTCACCACCCACTTACCCCTTCGATCCCGGCGGTGGTGGTAACAATTTTATTGAGATATTGCTCAGTTATGATCTGGCAGGCCAGAGTCCTAGGATGGACCCTCACGAGGAGCGACCCTTTCGGCCCAGGCAACGAGGGCTTTTTGTAGTTTTTCATCCGGCGTTCTGAGCAGCTCCTCCAACGTCTGTTCCGAGGGAGCTGGAAGGAGCGACCTGGGAGGGGGTAAGCCCTCGCACCCCCAAAGTTCGATCATGGACTACACAGTGAACCCGGTAGGTGGGAAAACGGCTAGATACAAACATACCTAGATACATAGCCCCCGAAAAGTGCATGAAGTGCTCCAAGAATGCTAATGCATTAAAACACGGTTTTGCTGCTAGGGACTGTGTTTCGATCCAAGTACGACGAGCATTAAATCAAATGAGATCAAACTGGGCCACAATACCACCCGGTGGTAAGCAACGAGATGAAACGCCGGGAGTTCAACCAGACGATCGTCCGATTTGCTACCCTACACTGGTGGTAAGGTAGAGGAGGAATAGAACGAGGGGAAGAGTGAGCAGAGCATGCACAAAAGAGGATTCACAGGACTGTAAACGGACCCACCGGGCGGCGCACCTCAATAATTGCACGAAGTATCTCAAGTTAGGATCTTGTAAGTGTTGAACACATTCTTGCTAAATGCAATAAAAGTGGAAAGCCCAGTACTGCTACGAAAAATAATCACGGCTGCGGAGAGAACTTATACATGAATCCATCATTTCGTTGCCCTTTATATTCTTTTAAAAGCTCAGCACTACCAAGAGAAGCGTCCCGCAGCCTTGACGCTGCATGCTTCGAGGCCTCAAGGCTATGCATCATTGAAGCTATGCACCTTTGAAACATTTATTGTTTAAAGTTGGGTAGAAAAACATTGAGCCCTACAGGGAAGTGAAGAATGGAACTAAAGCTTTGCACTCAATTTGCTTTACAACGGCAAAGCCCACGCGAACGCCCTGAAAAATTGCTGAATGGAAATCCTCCAAAGTCCCTAGTTTCATATACTTTAGGCTATAGGTTCGCCCAAGGCTATTTGTCGGTGCTCAGGACAGTTTTGCAAGCGGTCTCACCGCGCCGAATCGGCAGCTCAGCTCTAGCTCGGCTCGAGTTACGAAACACATAAAAAAATTTAAGATTCAGCCAGAAAAGTAAACTGGAACTAGAAACCTTAGTGAGGGGTCGTATTTCTTGAAGGTTTGAGGAGAAAATGCCAAGTTGCCGCGACGGCTTCATCTATTGTACTTCATAGTGCCAAAGGTATGCCAAGATAGGAAGTAGGTTATCCATTGTCCCCCAAGCTTGTAGATCACTGGAAAAGCATGAAAAGAAAAGAAAACTAATCGTGAAGGTGCTGCGGAATAACAATGTTGGAAACGCTGAACGAAAAAGAACGTTGCGGGAAGAGCTATGTATGTGACCGCACAAAGCCATTCTTGTTTAGGGTGCATCATTTTTCTCTTCCCGTAGAAAGTCTGAAGAAATTGTCACGCTTTTCTTATTGTTCACTTTAGGCTGGGAATAATCGGGTGCTGTGGTTTGTAACAAGAGTGATGGTCAACGTTGTAACAATCGCCCACGGAAAGGTGTAAATATTAAAAACTGCCAAAGTACAATAGGTACGTGATCGATAAAGCGGTGATGCTAGTGGAACCATAAATGTATTTTATTTCAATTACTTCAAACCGAAGCTTTATTTGCCTACCTTCCTGAATTTGGCGTGGCTGCCTGGCTATTGGGTCGGTCGCTACCTCGCTGAATATATTTGTGGATATATATGAAAAGGTTGCATGAAAGTACTCTCAAAGTGGCTCGTACGGAGTGGTCATTTCCATGTTTTATGTAATTCTTAAAGCTCGCCTGTTGCGGATAACACAGTTCTAGTTCTGGAGCTCGTGTATTCAGAGAGGTGGATATTACTTGCACGTGAAAGTGAAACACTTAATTTATTAATTAACACAATTAACCAATTAATTTCTTAATTCATTCTATTGTGGCACATATGCCAATTTACGAATTTAGCAGATGAGATTGCAAGGCCTGTAAACCTGGAATGAATTTCCAGACTGCCACCAGGTAAAAATGCCCTGTTGTTCCACTTACTATCTTAACAAAGCGCTGTTTTATGCATTGAAGCGCAAAAGTAACTCTAACGTCCACGTATTTTGCCCCACATTTTGGGATTTGATATATCGGAACTGGCGTCATCCTGGAGACCCATTTCAAGTGCATACAGCTCGCAAACACTGTGGCTACAATTCGTTAATTGCGACATGGGCCGTAAAATAATTACTTGAGAAGTTAATTGGAGAATTTTTGTTAATTCGTTAAATATGTGTTTCGATTTCTCGAGCTAGTAAAGACCGCCTCTTCAAATATTACACCTCAAGTACAAGAATTTTGTTATTTGCCGCGGGTAATATATAAACATATCTTTATTTTACTTGTAAAATACCTTACAAGGCCCCCACATGGGGATTGAGTAAGGGGGGCATAAAATCAAGTACATACAATCTAGTAACAACAATAATAAAAGAAAACAGCAGCCAAATACACAGCGCAAAAGTCAGAGAAACATATTAGCTACATAAAGCTGCATATGAGTACAATAAAAAGAAACTATATAAGTTTGTAACAAACGTATAACAGTGCAAGAAAAAAGGTAGAAAAAATAACACAGAACAGTGAGTGTGATAGAAATGGTTAACAAGGGTTAAGCGAGTTCAGTGAGTGCTTGAATTTTTCACGGTCAGTTTCCGCAACGATGTTGTCGGGGAGGTTGTTCCAGAGCCTAATCGCACGTGGGATTGCAGACGAGTTAAATGGTTCTGTCTTACCATAGATGAGCATGAAGCTATGATGATTGTATAATCTGTGCGACGTGTGCGATGACGTTTCTAGGTGTATGGAACGTTTGTTAGTGTGGTGGGCGTATTTATCGTCAATATTAAAAAATTCATCACTCCGCATAGCCTGATGATCAATTATGCCCACATCTGTCCTGTGTAAGAAGAACAGCCACAACACCAAAATATTTTTACAACAAAATCCTTAACGTATAACATCGTGTCACAGGCTTCTCTAAAGCATATTGATCTGTTAACCTAATGGTGAATTGTATTAACCGGGTTCCTCGATTTACATTATTTTCTTTGATTTAGCCACTAACTATGCGCCAGTGGCTGTGTGCCAGTTCTCGGCGGGTCCTCCAGAGAGGGCAGAGCCCACTACGATTCCTGCATAGAACTTAACAAACCAAATTGGTTTTGGTAGAGCATCAAAAATGCATCACCAATAAACAAAGCTTGGGTCCACAAAGGTTCCAATACGGGCTTCGGATATGCATTCTTTTTTTCCACAATGCCGATTTCATGCCTTTTTATTTCTAAAGTACCATAATCACTATTTTTCCCACAGCATTTCGCGTGTCCGAACAACTGCAATAGCATTCTTCCTGCGTTTTTTTTCCCTGTTTTCATAGCAACCTTTCTGTTTCTATGCAGCAGCTTCGGATAATCAGGAACAATGCAATAACAACATATAGGCTACCCTTTTCTGTTATTGTAGGCATTGTATAACGTTCGCGAGAGGAAGCACACTTGGGGTTTCGTTGACGGCGGATGTCGCATTTCTCTCAGATGCCTAACTAAACCATCAATATTCACAGTCTATTTTCAAAAAGTAACGTTGCCTACGGAGCTTTGCAGAATGTCTCCGTTCTAGTACACAATGGCGAATCTTTACACTGTTGTATTTATTGAAAGAAACAGTATGCTTATGCACCCCTAAGCGTGGTGACTAATCAGTCGAATAGTTCTTCTATATTTATCTTGAGATAACGAGGCATGCGAGGCTCGAAGCTATAAACACCGTAACTCTTTTTTTTTTTTGGTGGTACCCCGGTTTGAGAAAAAAAAAGCAGTAGAAGAAGATGGTCAGTTATTTCTATGTGAACATCAAGGCAGTCATGAAATTAGATTACCATAGATATCATTTGGTTTTTTCTGATATAGGTCCTTTATTAAAAAAAATATTAAAAATAGCAAGGTCCAATATTGTTGTAGTCAGAATACATTCGGCTTTTTCAATTTTTGACAAATACCATGCATGTAGCGGCAACAATCAGTGGTGTCAAGCGAAGTTGATTTGGAGATATTAGCGTATCATCACCATCAAGTGTTCGCATAAATTTCTTTCCAATGATAAACCGCAGAAGTTTCTAACCCCCTTCTGAAAAATTTTCAAGCTTTTCAGCAAGACGCAGCAATGAGGCCCCATACGAGTGCGCGGAAATAAAAGACTTGCGTAAATAAGAGAAGCCGCTACTTTTAATGAGGTATCCTATTGCATTTCTCTTTGTTGCAGCTTTTTATTGAAATAAAAGAAGAAAACAGAGAGGTAGTTTGCCCAACGGGGATGAAATAGCAAGTAACGTCGTGTTCTTCAATGGGCATTATACTAAGGGTACTGGTGTTACAGCCTACTAGATGGCTATGCATAAACAATAAGGATTACAGTTTTGTTTAAGCGAGTGTGGTTTCTGGGTTTCTTGAGCATAATGTGCAGGTGCTGTGCAAGTACTTAACAAGTTTACAACTCAATTGTCTGAATGCTATCTTGGTGCCAGATGCTGTCT
Source organism: Dermacentor variabilis (assembly GCF_050947875.1). Lineage (NCBI taxonomy): Eukaryota > Metazoa > Arthropoda > Arachnida > Ixodida > Ixodidae > Dermacentor > Dermacentor variabilis. The sequence continues at coordinate 125,392,178 of NC_134573.1, read as the reverse complement.
GAACAAGCAAGTATCAAGGAACAAACTATTTATCATTCCATGCTGTTGGAGCGAGTAGATGGACCATCTAACATGATAACGTGCTGTAAGCTTCTCAGGGTCGACGAGCACAATGTGGGCTGCGTAAGTGTACGTGCATGACAAATAGAATTGATGTCTTAGAGAGAGAGAGAGAGAGAGAGAGAGAGAAATAAACACATGAAAGATAAAAAGGCAAGGAAGGCATTTGAAAGAGAAATGCAGTAAAACGTCGTTTTAAAGAAAGTAAAAGGGAGCCGAAGATATTTAGTTGTATTCATTACTTCGTTATGTCTATATTGCATGTACTGCAATATTAACGTCAATAGTGATGTCAAGTAGAATATCTCTTAGTTCGTTATATCTATTACTTCGTTATATCCAGTTTGTTGTAACGAGATTTGGCCGTATTTAGCGAATACCTAATATTCTGTCGTGAATATTGCGCATAAACCATGACTTCTATTACGTCGTTGATACGTCATAAAAATTTCCGTCATACCCTGCTGTAGGAGTTCAGAAAAAAATTACTGGATTTAACCACGGCTTACACATGAAGAAAATATAAGCCCTACATTTTTTATTACGTAATCAGCTTGTTATGAGCAGATAAGTCTGCAGTATATGACGGGGATGACAACCTGTCAAGCTGCCTGATCGGCAGCAGTTTTTTTACACCCCTCCATTATAATGAATAGAATGCACCCAATCCTTCGCTACATGGTTATGGGGTGTCCTATCCTTACAGAACCTAACAATAAAGAAAGTGAAAACGGAGAAAAGGAACCGAAGACAGAATCGAAGAAGAGGACCGTCAAGAATCGTGGGACGCCATGCTCGCGGATCCGGACTTGGAATACGAGCGCAAGCTGGTGAACCAGGCCAGGGAAGCAGCAAAGATCAAGAGTTACCTGGACTGAGAAGGCCACTCCCCTTGGGAGAAGAAATAAGCGCTCTTCATCACTGGTTCAGATTATTAGACGATTATCCTCTCTTTCTCTCTCCATGCACGTCAATACATTAATTAATTATTAATTAATTAATTAATTAATTAATTAATATTAAATGTAGTTGTGCGGAAATTTGGCGTTGTTACTTGTCTACTGCGTTCTGTGTCAGTTTTGATCAAGCAAGCCTCCACTCAGGATAACTTATTTTAAAAGACTTCTTGATGCGCACAAGGCTAGACCGGTGTTGGAAGTAACTTGCACTTTGTAGTGATGACCAGATGAAGCCAAAAAAGAAGCCAACAAAAGCAAGAACCCGCAGTAGTAGCCCAGTGGGCATAGCATTGCGCTGCTGAGCTCGAGGGTTGGATCGCGGCCGTTTGGACGGTAATCGGTCTTGGGTTCGAATGCCTTAATTAACTATATCTTAATTATCTGTGTCCTTATTAACTTCGCCTTCATGAACACCAAAGGTGGTGGGTTGCACTCCAACCAAAGGTCTAGGGTTCGAGCTCCATCAATGGTCGTGGGTTCGAGTGCCTTAATTAAATCCATCTTAATTAACTTCGGCTTCATTAATACCAAGGGTTGTGGATTCGACTGCCGCGATAGGTCGTGGGTTCGACTCTCACCAAAGATCGAGGATTCCTAGCCTTCCTGTACCTTTCGGGTCATTGAGGCGCTTTCGGTGAAGGTTGACTGGCTGATGAGACATATAAGGCGTTCGCGTTAATAAATAGGACCTCACTCTGTCCCCCTCATTCTAGTCCCTTGTTGTACGGTGATTCGTGCAGTGGCGCACTGAAGTTGCGTACTGTGAGGTGAGCTTGAAGTTAACACTGTGCTCAGACCTGTCAACCAAAAATGCAAAAACACCCGTGTATTTACATTTAGGGGCACGTTAAAGAACCGCAGCTGGTCAAAATTAATCCGAAGTACCGCACTACGGCACGCCTCATAATCAGATGGTGGTTTTGGCACGTAAAACCCCATAATTTCTTACTTGTCATCCACGTTGGTACATGAAGCACTTCTGATCCCAAAGTTCAGCACGGCAAAAGGTACCCCACACGTGTATAGTTTCGTGGACAAAATTTATGCCTCGGCTTGTGATTTTTGAACAGGACAAGCCGGTACACTTGTGTGTGCCCTCTCCTCTCGTACTAATCAAAAACGCTGTTTCTTCACCCAAATAGGTACCAACAGGCCCAAGTCGGCAATACATAGACATAATTGAGATGCTCATTGAACCCTCTATCGCGGCTTTCTTGTTTTTTTAAAGATAAGCTTAGCGAAATGTTCTTCGCTTCCTCCCCAGAGTTTGGAATTAGTCCTTTTCTCGCCACATATATTTGAGGACATATGTATAAAGAGCTTACATGGAGCTGCAGTTTCAAGTTTCATCACGTGCTTGTATACACCTTGCAGGCCACCGCCAAACCAATAAAAAAAAATTGCTGGATTGACCCTGACCATTTATTGTCGGCCCCTAAGGCATCTCTAAAGCACGCCGACCTCTTAATAGAACAGCGCAATGTTTCCAGTGGGTATTTTATTCACTTGATTTCTTGTAATTTAGCCATTTGGTATGTGCCATGACGTGTGTGCTAATTCTTGACCTATCCTTCAGCATGGATATGTCACACTGCGACAAACACAGTATAGACGCTTTAAATGTAGTTAGATGTATGTGTCAATGTGACACAAGGAATTACAAGTTGTGAAATTGTGATTCATAAACATAAGCATTCATTGAGATTTCACGTTGCATATGACGACAGTAAAAAAAAAAAACTATCGCCATTAGTTCCACAGCAGCGATGTACCCGCTTCACTAGAGATACGCTTCACTTACACTCATACGTGGACGTTGGATCTGCGTTATATTTTTGTTATAACTGTTTTTATTCGCATAGCTTCATATAATGTACAAATTTATACATTGTTGTAGACTAGAGGGAGATGGAGTAGCAAATATTCTTTTTTGCCCTAATCTCTTCAGAAGTATTGATTTATGACGGTACAAAACGGAGCTAGACTAGCCGAATTACAGCTCCATATACTTCCGCCGTCCAACCTAGCCTAACTTAAGACGGTCTACTTAGGTCCATTTGCTCTCTTGCAAGTCTCATAACACACGAACTCCAAAATTAGGTTTCCGTTCTACCTTTCTCGTTTTCCTCCCGCTCCAACTCTTTCGTAGCCTTCTCTTGAATCCCAGAGAGAAAATCTTGAGAGCGTTCCTTTGTAACGCAATTACGGCGTCAGTATGGCACCGGGAATTATACGAAGTCCATTCATTATGGAGGAAAGAACGAACACATTGGGCGTGGTGGTCATTTGCTACCTCTTTAGTAAGTTAATCGAACCAAGATCCGGTGCCGGGAGTTCCGGCACCTCGGTAGAGCGCCCATTCTAAAAGGGGAAAAGTACAATGGCGCACGGAGCGGGAGTGTTGTCATTTTATGCAACGCCCGGGCGGCAGTTTTGTACGTCAGTTCTGTCGCCCGCTAAAAAAATGTTTTATGGTTTGGCACACCGGATTATTCGTTTTATATAAAAAATATAGCAGAGGAGCATATGCCTATGATAGCGCAAGATGAGGGCGGCAAGATATGACTGACCAACAAAATTATCATGGTGATGCGTTAACAGATTCGAACGTCTTAGCAATACAATACGAAGCATTGTCACAGCGCGAACTTCAACTCGTACAAGGCAATATGAGACGCTTTGTACTAAAGAGCGCGAAAATATGCAGATAAAACAAATACCTGCGCGCAGAACGGTCACACTTTGTTTCCAAATGCACCACTAACAATACCACAAACTGAATCAGTAGCAGCACTACATGCGTATCCAACTGTACTACCAACTCTATCACCAAACATGCCACCGACAGTGCGGCCAACTGCATCACCAATTGTGTTACTGATTATGTCCCCAACCACTCTTCGAACGGTACCACCAATTGAAATACAGTCTGGTAACAGCACAGCGTCGGTCTTGTGCACGCGGTTTTCTTTTTCGTGGGTCATTTCGCATTGACTTAGCATTGAGCAACTGCTGGTTGGACTTCTAGCAGTGATTTAGGGCAGTGGGTGGGAATAGAAGAAGAACTACAAAGACTGCATCGCACGGACGCCGAAATAGGTGAGCGTTCAGACGCAGCCACAGAATTTCTGACAGTGCACGCAGTGGTCTTCATGAAGTGCAACAGCGATTTGACAGCTTTTCACAAAGCTAGCGTGTAAGGTTTAAGGCTATAAGGTATATCCCATTTCAGCTAAAAACAGTCCTCTTCATACCAAACTCTTATTTACTTGCTTAAATTTATCGAACTGTTCATGTTTTTGTAGTTAAACAAATTTACAGCACTAAAACGCATGAAAAAAAATAAAACAGAACTGATTTACATTAAGTTGCTTTGCCAGATGGTAAACGTAAGAGCGCAATCGAAGTCAAGGAAGGCACTGTCCACTTTTGAAGACTGCAGACTCGTCAAATGCCACAAGGGGTTTCGAACTACGAAATTCTATCCGCATTCTGCAGTGGTAGCTGCGTTAAGATTCCAAAAGAATCTCTGAGCTTGCGGCAAGATTTCAGTTCAATAAGCCAATCATTTTATACACTTGGCAAGGAGCTGCTGAGTGTGCGTGCTGCCCAAGTTCAATAGCTTCTAGAATAATAGTCAGCGTACAAGAAACTTCATGATGTCGCGTCATTTTGAAGCGCCTCCATGCACACGTTCTCCCAGGGTTTATAGTCGAGATCGCCTTTGCTTCCCAACAGGATGGTCCTCCAGGGAACGTTGGGAAGAGCGCGGCGTGAAATGAATACGCCAACCTCTTCTCTCTCTCTCTCTTAATGCTTGATCGTTTAAGTTCAGTCCGCAATACTGCAGCTGTGCACTGCATCATCAATCACTGTCATTTGTTTACCATGTTCAAACATTGCGTCTCTCTCATTGCTGCTTACTTCGGCATGAGCTTCTACCATCCCCCTCTTTGTTTTTTTCTTCCCCGCTATGTTCCAATTCCCCTTACAAAGCAGTATCTACTATCTTGAGCGTCAGCGTCGAGGACAGAATTAAGAAACTACCGGTGCGACGACCACGCGCTTTCAAAGGCAGACAGCCACACCGGGCACTGTTTGCGGGTGCTTTCAATAAAATTAACCCGTTAGAAGCACAGTTCCGCCTATCCACAAATAGTGAGCAGGCAGTGCCATTCTTACGTAAATGTGACTGTGATGGATGCTGCTAAGAACTAGTGGGAAAGGGATGGACTCGGGAAGTTGCTGTCGCAAAGTTTTGGGAGCACTCGACAGTACACTTCTTGAGTAAAGTGAACCGAGGTGATTAGGATGAGGTCTGCTTCAGCAGTGAAGCGTGTCGTCACAACTGACCGTAAGAGGCCGTATGGCGATGTATGGTGGAATTCTCGATGCTTGGAGGTGCCATATGCGGGATACACGAAGGAACCGAGCATATAGAGGACTCAGCTAGTCCTTCGTATGCCCGGAAAGGCGGGCGTTGTAATTCACGTACATTCGATGAAAAATCAAGAAAGGGAATAACAGATGGAATAGAACACTGTGGTATAAAGGTTATAAACATGGATAGGATGCCTCGGATAGACTGACCAAAGATTTGATTAGAGGAGCTGCATTCGTCAAAGGCGGCCTTGTCGATAGTGAATCATATTGCTTTAGTCAGCTGAAGGGCTAGACTTTCTCCTTATGCTGCTTTCGTGCAGTCTACTTAGGCGCAGTATGTCAGAGTACGCGGTAAATTAACAGGCATCATTCTTAAAGAAGCAATATAGGCCGTGTGATTTCATATATGCTTTAGTGATAAAAGATAGCCAATGTTTGTCATTGTGCAAAATGCAGAAATTACGCTAGGGTTGGTATAGTAAGATTTCGAGTTCTCACAGCATTTTTCACAGGGCCGTCATGCTACCGCTGTATCCTTAAAGCACGTCCTACGCCGTGTCACGCACACGGTGCGTCAGAAGCTTCCGAGCCGTAGCCTCCCGAAAAATGACATCTATCAATGCTATTATCACTGGATCATGACGCAGCGCCTCACTATTGGCTTTCCCAGAATTACCCGATGACTTCCATGCCAACGCGGCTAGGGAGTGGGCTGCCTGGATCAGATTACTTTCGGTGTCTCAAGGCTCCGCATACCGCAAATAACCACCGTGCAGAGGGAGTGTTGGGAGAGCCGCCGAAACCTCCGAGGGAGGCGTCGCGCTATAAATGCCTCCTCTCCTGTATACAGGCTCATCGGTGGCTGCTGATCCGCGTAATGAACTGACCTGGCGCAGACGCCCGGAGGTCACGTTCGCGCCCACATTTCCCGCCTTTTCCCTGACGCCGGGGTCGCGTTCGATGCGGTCACGGATCATTCGGCAGCTCGCACGCGAGGATCGCGGCACGAGCTGGCCACAAGGGGTAAATTTAATAACTCTCCGGCACGCCGCCACCGCTCGTCCACGTCGGGCTGAGATGCCTCCCCCCTGTGGACGCCCGGCGATTAAACGGCGCTCGCGCGACACACGATCGAGGCGGATTTAATTAACACCCTCATCTCGCATACGCTCTCGAAGACGCGTCCTCCTTCGGCTTCGTCGAAGGTGTTTCATCGCCACCACGAGCTTGACCAAGTAACTTTTTACACTGCGGGCGTGTGCGCATCACCTGATAAAAGTTTCGCAATAAACTTTGTTTATCTGTGAAGCCTAAGTTACGGTGAGTTTGAACGCACAATAACTTGTTACCTTGTAGTAAATCACTGTTTATTCTTAATTAGATGTGCGCTTGTTACATCCAGGACACAACCTCAAATTACAGAAACCTTGTAGTCCCATGCCGGGTAGCGGAAACGCCGAGCAGCTTAGCGGCGTTGTATTAGCGGCGAGATTTCCGCTAATACAACGGTGTGAGTGAAACCTTTATTCTAAATGTCCGGCGATTTGGGCGGGTGGGGCCATAAGCACACCAGCCTCGGTGATGGCCTTGAGTCCTTGGACACGGGCGGCTTCCTCGGCGTGCTGGACTGCCCCGAGTCAGAAATTATTCAAGCTTAAAAAAGGCTGACAGCTTAGATTTCTGACCTAAAAGGAATTATAATAGCTGCATTAGATTGTTCGAGGGGCAGCTAGGACAAGGCTCAGTTCCTGCTGCAAAGACACTGCCTAACTTGCTTTGGTACAGTCAGAAGGTTAACTTTGCAGTCAGGCTTTCATTTTTTTCCCTTTTCTGATCAGCAACATGGTGGGGTGTTCATGAGTGATAAGGATTAGCTTCAGAAGCCTGCGAAATATATGGGGAAATGTAATCAGCGGGCGCGTGACATCGTGGTCTAGTCACTTCAGCCACGTCGTGATTGCTCCAGAGCTTTGAAGCATGAACACTGAAGTTCAACGCAACCCTCATGTTAGTTTCTTATTTCTTACTTCATTGACTCTTGATTCTACTGCATGCGTTGTATATCTGAAGTTCGTATTTTGCGTGAACACTATTCCAATGCCCAATGGCTATACGCATTTCTTTGTCTTGCTCATTTTCATAAATAATTATTTAAAAATGAATTGAAAAGCGCAACGTACAATTTAATTGTCTACTTTCCTATTTTTAAATCGAATGTTTTTTTTTTTTTTGGCTGTTCTCCGGGGTTGGGAGTTCATCGTCATTTCCTTGCCGTATACATCTATAGATATATTAGACAACTTGGGTCACTGGGTATGGGCTGCAACAGAACACTTGCTGTTGGCTGCTTACGGGCCTAGTGGATAACGTGGGTCATTGTGTATGATTGACTGGGTACGTACTAATGAGTATGTGAGACAGGTATGTCTCAGTGGGCATGTGTCTATTCATAGACAATCCCCCCCCCCCCCCCCCACATAGGATGTGGTGCCATGACACAAGCCTGCTGGCTGCGCTCTGATCTAGTGATAACTTGAGTAACTGGGTATGTGCTGCGGGGTATGTGCCCAAAAAGACAGAATGAATATGTCCCCGTGACACAAGGGGTATGAAGTTTCTAAGTGCAATATTGCGATTAGCATTCCAAGCCTACTTCAGCTACTGTCCATCCGCCCGCCTGTCCGCCCGCCCAGTATTTATACAGTCATCATGCATTTGTTGTCAGACCGTCGCCGTGTTGCCATGGTGGTCGTTGCATTTTCGTCGTCCGATTCTCGGCATTCCATCGTCGTCACGTCGACGTTGCCGGGCCATCGTCGCGATATGCTCGTCGTCATCACGTTGTCTTCATTCCGTCGTCGTCGCGCTATCGTCGTTATATACCATTGTTATTTCAGAATGCTCATCTCGTCAATTGTCACGCCGTTGTCGTCATGCTCCCCTTCGGCGTTCCCTCGACGACCTTCCTCCTTCAGTCTATCGTCTTCACTGCGCCGTCGTCATGGCGTCATGGCCATGGCCGACTCTGACAAGCGAGTTTCGTAGCAAAGTGGGCCAATCCCGAAGTCTACTCCGTAACTACACAATATGCCGCAAACTGACATGGTGTTTCTGCGAAGTTTTTACTAATTTTTAAAAATCACCTGTGGTAGATTGCACAATTCTAATCCTTGAGCTGGATTGATCGAAAAGGCGGAAATTATTTGCACTAAAAATCGAAGTGCTTAATTGACAAATTATAGTCTGCACGGCTGCTGCGCCATAAAAATCCCAAATCATCATAAATTGACAAATTACTAAAATTCACTAATTAAGTATTTAGCCATTCCGCTACGGTGCGTATAGCAATTTACAATTTCTAGCAGGGAAGTTTGCAAGGAACTTGGAACGGATGCTCAGGATGTCACTAGTTCCGACACATCAATTCTCGAATGTTGCGAAGAAATACATTGGCGCTGATGTTTCTTTTGTGCTGGTGAAGGCGTTTCCTTAAAAAGTTCGGCAGACACTTGAGACAGCTCAGGTGTGGGCCACACGTCAGCGTACTCACCGCTAATTTCCTTCTTTCCTTCCCTCCTCTCTCTCTCCCCGTCATCTTTGTTTTCCCCTTTCCCATTCCCTCGATGTAGGGTAGCCAACCGGACGTCATTCTCGTTAACCTCCCTGCCTTCTGCTTTTCTCTTTCCTCCTCCCCCTCACGTGTAGGAATGCGAAAGCATTCCAGTTGCTTTTGTGAAATGTTTTCGCTTAGACATTCATCGGCATGCCATCGTGCACATTGTAAACTTGTACAGCATTCCTTTTGAGAGGTGATGGCGGTGGCACACCTCATATTATACACTCATGATTTGCCGTCGAGTGTGTTGTTTCCTGTCACGTATATGGCTCCTACCCACTATGGGCGATTGGCCAAGAAAGGGATACGCGGAGCGCAGCGGTGCCCTTTCGTATTGAAGGATCGTTAGCGTGTGATAGGAGACGATGTCGATGGTGACACGCACGCCATCAGAAAATTTGCATGAGTGTTTGCATATATGGAAGACACGATACCGGGCTGTGGAAGACGCTGAGAAATTTGACCTAAATCCGGGCGTTTCTTGGCGTGTTTTTACTCTTCGCGCCGGCGGCAATTTTTGATACCATGTTTTCCTCACACCGCCGCAGGATTGTCGCGAAATGGGGCGTACAGTGTTTTCGCGTTAAAAATTAAACGCAACAGTGCATTTTTACTGGAAGTATTATGGCGCATATCTCGAAAATGGTGTCATGGACGTTATTATTAAAGCGAAACTTTCTTTGTCTCCTCTCCAGACTTTCCGGGCGCTGCTGCTGCTGTGGTCTGGATCGCGCGCACCGCTGGGTTCCTTGCAACACCACCAGGTGGCGCTCGCCTCTGCGCATCCCGGCTGGGCGCCGCCGCGACAGCGTTTCATAGTTTGTGCGTATATCACGTGTTGTGTTTGCTTTCCTATGTCACAAAAATGCAGGTGCTGGGCTACGAAGGCCGCTGGCTGGGCTGTGATAGTGTGAACAATACAATAGTTAACAGCCTGAAGAGAGCACTTGGAGCTGGCGTCTATATGGCCTGCTGGCCACGTAGCTATGCAGAAAGAGAACGTAAACACAGACCAGCAAAATGGCTCCAAAGCGTTGGCTCAGCGTCGAGGACACCCATGCCCGAAAGAAGCGTCGCGCGGAACAGGAGCGTCCTCGTTACGCAGCGAAACGTGGTGCAAACCGCGAATGTATGTATGCAAACTAACTTACGTACATCATTATAATTCAATTAAAGTTGAACACTTCTACCACGATGCGATGTGTCACGCGAGGCAATGATAATGCTCAACTGTCAGAGATTATGTATTAATAATGACTCACAACAACGCCTAAAGCAAACACATCTCCCTGTGTGTTCCGTTGACAACGCAGACAAACAGCAGTGGCGCACGCGAGCTAACGTTTCACATCAACTCGCCACTTTCGTATTGTAATAAACGTTGAAGAAATTAGACGTTCACCGCCAACATCACTGATAATTATCGTCAATCAAAGCAAACACCATATGAAGCCTCGCTTACATATATTCGCACAGTGCGTGAGATCTGCAGAATTTTTTTCAACTGCTTATGCCTTGCAGTCTCGCCAACTACAATTTTAAAAATTGCAGGATGTGCCGAGAGGTATTTAGTTAAAAAAATCAGTTAATTTTAGTAATTACTCAATTAGGCCTTTTGATTTCTCGCGCAAATAATGTCCGCCTTTCTGTGCAATCCAGCTGCGGGATGTGTGCTATGTGCCGCAGGTGATATTTATTATAATAATAATATAATATTATGGGGTTTAACGTGCCAAAACCATTTTCTGATTATGAGGCACGCCGTAGTGGAGGACTCCGGAAATTTCGACCACCTGCGGTTCTTTAACGTGCACCTAAATCTAAGTACACGGGTGTTTTCGCATTTCGCCCCCATCGAAATGCGGCCGCCGTGGCCGGGATTCGATCCCGCGACCTCGTGCTCAGCAGCCCAACACCAGCAGGTGATGTTTAAAGATTGTCAAATGCTTTAGAAGAAACACCCAGTAGAGCCAATGAAGCACTGGAAATAACAATGATTACAGATTGCAACTGAAGGCGTATTCAGTTCTGCCGGGTGTCGCTGCATTGCTAGAATGTTAATCGCAATAACTTCGCTGATTGTCTACTTCCAGTCATGAGTATAGAACCTGACTGGCCATACCGGCCCTACAAAAGTGGATGTCCGGCGAAGCTACATAAAAACATCACTAGAACTGCTGTGATGGGTACGCAATGCGTCATTGCTTTAGAGTAATCGTAGTATTGGTAATTTAGAGGAATGGCACTAATGAAAGTAATGGCAATTTTGGCAGCACGCTGCAACTAGTCGTATTGCAGTTTCTTTTTGCCTTGGGCGCTCCTCGTATTCACGCTGCTCCTAGGGAGTCCTGACTATGCGTTGTGTACCCATATCGGTGCTGCAACAACAATGAAATCACTTGCTAGGCTGGTTATTTTATATACGAAAGGCCAGTGACGTCACTCCCCCCGTCGCAAGCTGTCGTCGCCGCGGCAGCTTGAGCCACAGCAATCTACTGGGAAACGTATGCGGGGAGCACTACGTGCTTCACTTCGCCTTCTCATCAAATATGTGGTTCGATTGCTTATTTTGTGCGTGTTCTTTACTGAAACGAATGCTGTTCTGTTGTTGTATATTTGATTCCAAAGAATGTATGCACTTTTCTCTGCACTTTGCTGTGCGCTTGAAGCCTGCTTCACCTCCGCCGCGGGTCGGCCCGGTATTGCACAACCGATTGCACAACGGATCGGCCCACATTTATCCGCACGGACACAGACACGAAAAAGTCTGCCCGACGAGAGGCTAACAGCTTCGCTGCAAAGCGTTATTTGAGACTCAGGAGTTTGGAGAATGCAGACTCCTGGGCCCCCGCACTACCCCAGGGCACTCAAGCATTTGTGTTCGTTCGGTCTATAACGCTGCAGTCCAATGAATAGCCATAGTCAGCACGACCGGGTCTCCGGAGCACCAGCAGGGTCTCCCAGTCCTCCCAGGTTTTCAGGTGCTCCAGGCCCCGCGGGCGAGGATCCGCCGGGAAATGAGAAAGGAGATGGTGAGCAGAAGCGTGAGTTTCAGGATAGAGCATAGGCTGAGGTGAGGAAAAGTGGGTGATAGTGAGAAAGATTGAGAGGAGAGGGGAGAGTGCGCGATTGTAATTGGGCGCCAAATGGTTGCTTGTCGATTGCTAAGGGACTGGTGAGGTGGCGAGCACAGCCTTTGAGGCCTGCGTCAGCTCGTCTAAAGTGTGCGAGCGCTCCTTCGTGTATCCTGGACCGGAGGACGAGAAAACTGAACTTAAAGGTGCCTTGAATCACATTTTATTGAAGTGGAGAAAGGCATTTGAAGTGAAAATAGGCTGTTGCAGAAATAATTTGCCGCAGAAAGTATTTCTATGCTTTCAGCAGAAGCGGAGTTACTGGCAATCAAACACGGCCTCAGCTGTGCTACCGTTCTTTGTTCAATGCCTTGTACTGCTAAGGCTACGGAGAAGTGGGGCGTGCCCACAATGCTCCGCCTCCTAAATTTCACCATGGAATGCAGTTGAAATTTCCTTTTGGATGTTGACGTAGACGTCACGCCTTCGGCGTTTGGTGCCTACGACGCGCTAAAAATAAGCCAAACGCGGTTGTCCTCAGCGATCCACAGTGCGCTTAGCCAGTGGATTCGTGGTGGCACCCCACGGCGGCCGTGGTATCTACGGCATGTAGCCGATCGCAGCTTGATATCAGCTATCGGCCAATAGCAGCCGTCTAAGGGAATGACGAAATAAAGTGTCCAGAAAAGAGCGTTTGAGAGAAACGTTACTTCGGGATCCGCTTGCGTGCTCCACGCACCGCGTGTGACAGCAAAACCTGGCTGAGATGTTCACAGCAGTGCATGCCACCCGCGGACTACGTTATTTCACCAGGTCCGAGGATCACAGCCCTTTGAAACAGAAAAACAGAACTGGAAACCGCCGCCACTAAATGTTGCGCTGAATTACCAATCTTAAGTTGCATGACCCTGCTTGTTGCTCCAGTTTAGCTGTTCGATTCCGATGAAATATTTTTCAGGAGAATGCCTTGAACGCAAAGAAGTTGAGCATTAATAAAACATTTACTTTTAGGCGCGGGACTTATAGCTTAGTTTCGCTTAATAAAGGAAACGCAGGTGTAGCACGCGAGTAATAACTTATATAACTTACTTGCCAATTCGTCTTTCTTAACCCGCCAGCTGCATTGCCGAGAAGGCCTAAGGGCACATATTGAGCTATGTGTTCACATCGGTCCACGTAGATAACGACAAACTGAACCGTATCCATGAGTAAATTACCACCAACAGATGAATTCAGTGAAAGCGTCGTTGCGGCATTGTGAATGCGAGCGCGAACGCCATTATTTACTAGGCAGGACGTTTTATTTCTATAAATCCAAGTGGTGGGGGCTGACCTTACGAACTACATACATAGGAGAGTGGCGTGGTGCGGAGATTGTATCGAAGAGGCAAAATGAATATTACGAAGGGATGTACTTTATGAGGAGGTATGTTTATACATTGAAAAATTGGTGGTAACAATGGATAAATGATGGCGCGCGCTTCACATGGCTGGCGACACGTGCGACGCCGAACTGGCCTTTATTCACCTACTACGCAAACAAAGGAGTAAAACGAATTTCGCTCTTCTAACCAGAAAACGTCATGTACCCCTCTAATTTTTTTTTATGCTTCAATTATTGCATGGCATTGGCCTTATTTTTATTCTGTTGCCAAATGCTCGTTAGTAAACGACGCAAACATGAGCGCGCGTCCCCACACACTCAGAGAGGGAGAGAGGGGAGAGAGAGAGAGAGAGAGAGAGAGAGAGAGAGAGAGAGCGAGCGTCGTTTAATACAATATGGAAACAATATGGAAACATATGGAAACTAAAAAAAATTAAGGTAGAGTTTTACGTGCCAAAACCACTTTCTGATTATGAGGCACGCTGTAGTGTAGGACTACGAAAATTTCGACCACCTGGGGTTCTTTAACGTGCGCCTGAATCTAAGTACACGGGTGTTTTCGCTTTTCGCCCCCATCGAAATGCGGCCGCCGTGGCCGGGATTCGATCCCGCGACCTCGTGCTCAGAAGCCCAACACCATAGACACTGAGCAACCACAGCGGGTCATCAAAATTTTAGCCCCACTTGTTTATCACTTTATTGGGCTAATTTACATGGCAATGTCTTCAAACAATTAGCTTCCTGTGAATTCAAAGCTAAGTGGTTATGAGCTCCTTTAACAAAAAATATTTAAACAGACATCTCTCATTGCATGACGAAAGCTCCATTAACAGACTACCGCCTGGTACTTCTAAGTGTTAAGGAGCGTTTACGAAAAAGCTACTGGGAATATTTGGCATTGAACGCGTGCCAAAGCTCGCGTGGTCTTCAAGAGCTTTACCCAACAAAAATAATGCTGATGCGATTCATGCCCTAGCTTCTGCAGCCTGTCACATCGCAGGTAAGCCATTTCTTGGACCACAGCGCATGTACTTGAGATGCGTCACATTAAAATTATCGAAGAGCTTGGGATGCCTAAGGTTCAGCTAAATTTATGCCCAATGTCTCGGATGCCCATTGCGTGGAGCGGACAGAAAAATGAAATTTCCTTTCGCAGAATTTTGAGCTGGCTGAGAAAAATTTAGTGACCGGCTCCTCAGTGAAAGATGATTACACAGCGATAACTAGAAAACAGTAGTTACCAATTTTTACCGGCCGTCTGGTTCTCCGCAACGCATGTAAGCCGCTTAAACGCCAAGTTTAAAAAATAGTATAACATGATTTGTGCTCAATAACTGACTCAATTTAACCATAAAAACGAAAAAAAAAACACTGGTAACATATTACCCGCGCACCTTGCCGAAATTGCTAAAGTGAAAAGAAAGGAGAATCCTCCCCCCTCCCCCATCCCATAGCGTAGGGTGATGCGTTGTAGGGCACTGTTATGGCGTTCCACGAAAACTGCCGAAACTGCCAAAATAGTAACTGTCAGGAAGCATTAGCCTCTTTCGACTGCCCTATCAACACACCTTGAACTCACTACTTCCTCGATATTGGAAAAGCGACCCAAGATTACCATCTTTTTCATATAGTAAGGTTAGTGTTGGAGCAGTTCAGCAGCCGAGCGACCAGCCATCTGTAGTTCTTCGACCACCTGGAGTTCTTTAACGTGCGCCTAAATCTCAGACCAATGGATGATTTCTTGCGAGCGTGTAATGGTGAAATTGAGTAAATTCATTTTTTACTTATGTGACATAATTCTCAGTGCATTAACCTATCTTCAACGTTAATCCCAGCGTCACCCATCGCCTTCGTCTTTTGGATGCATGCAACTAACAGCTACAGGCGACAAGGCTGAACACACGTCATCCGTTACTGCTGCTATTTAACTAACTAAAACAAGGCTCGCGTCGTTTAGATTCCGACATTTCGTTGAATCTACGTGTTGTTTCTTTATGCAATAATTTGCACATTAACGTTTACCAACTTTTTTATTGTCGTAATGTGTTCAATGAACATCGATTCCAATTTTTAATCAGCAAAGAATACCTAATTTCTTGAAATGCGCACGTCAGAAAGCTTTTCAATATTTCCAGTTACATCCTGATACTGTATCGATCAATACGTCAATTACTGTGACAAGAAAGTTCGAAAAATAAGTGACGAGAAGGGAAGTACTTTATGCAGTCATCTTACGGTACTACACTATGATAGGGCGGACGAGAAATAAGCGTTGTGTGCTGCGACCTAAAGAAGATGCGTTTTATCTTCCAATGCTCCTTCTCAGCAAACCCCATGGTTATTTTTCTTTTTTTTTCAACTGCTGTTATATTTACGGGTCGTAAAGCTACATTTTTCGAAGAAGTAACTTGATTGTGTAATATTTATGACTGACAGACATATGCAACCGTTGAAGCATTTCGGTACTTTAAAGAAAGTGCCAGGGACTTTTTCCCACACTTAAGACACACGCACAAAAAGAAGGAAAAGAAACGCATAGGAGCGAAACAATAGTATGGCACTACACAGTTTGTTATGTGGTGTCACCTATTAAATGCATCTCCTAACTGGCGCTCTCCCCCGGTGGGAACTAGATGAATACAAGTGCAGAAGTAAAATTGTCATGTAATAAAATATTAATAGCATTATTCCCTACATAATACATCTTCCGATAATGTTTCCTCACATGATGTGCTCCCCACACTCACACTTGCGTGCACTGAATCCCGTAACCTCCAGCATCGGGCGAGAGGGACAACGGCACGCATCATGCCAGCATTTTTGTTGTCATTCCTTCGCACCCGCAACATACGCCACGCGGGGACGATCTTACCACACTTCGACTTTGTGCCGAACCTCACGGCAACGTCGACGCCAACGGCGAAAATTCGCGTTAAGAGTCTATTAAACGGATATCGCAATAAAAACATTCTTTAGGGGGAAAAAAAAGCAAGAAAACACTATTCTTGTACCTATTTTATGGGAGACTCAGCCATTGGGACACACTGAACGATGTTCGCCAGACAGGCTTTTAAAGGTACCCAAGGGGTCGTACCTATCCGAAAATAGTTAGTATGCGAAACGTGTTTCCAGGTATTCCTATGCATACACCTAAGGAGCCTTGATACGCGTACGCGCTCAACGGGTGATTAACAAGGCCGTAGGCGTTCCCCCGTACGAAGCGCCCCTACAAATATAAAAACGCAGCAGAACCACTTATCTTGTAGGCGATTGTAAGAAACTTTACGCTGCACCACGAATGTCTCATAATACAGCGAAACAAGTCTCACTGGAGACGTCTACAAGGTGGGCGTCCGCGGCAATACTTGTTTGGGACAATTATTTCCTGTGACACAAATTTATTAGCGAGATTACTGTGTCATGATCATTCGCTCTTGAAGACGAGAGTCACGCGCGAGTGTTTAACGCCGCGGCTTTTGAATTACATGGGGGAGACGCGAAGCGCCGCAACGACACATTATGTAAATGGGCTATTTCCACGTCACGAGCGAAGGGCCATCAGTGAAGCAACGAGCCACTAACGACATTTTACTGGTCAAGTGGCGCAACCTGGACGGGATAAGCTCACCATTTTTTTTTCTGGTACATTAGATGCGTCCTTTCTTTCGGTGTGTATTTGCTACATTTTTACTGGGCTGCATTACAGCGAGTGAATCTGTAAGGTATAATCCAGTTAAAATTGCCTAATTCCAGTTGCAAGTTTTTTTTTTAGATTTTTATTCAGGTTAGCAAAAGCTGCGAAAGCATCGCACATTTATATTTGCAAATAGGCATCGACTATTTTGGTAACGCAGCTGCGAGAACATTACCGCCAAAACAACATAAAACAAATGGCTTGTTATTGCTTTTTAGCATGAGTGAGATAACATCTCAGGCGCTCGTATTAAGCGCTAAATGAAAAATCCAGTACAACTTATCTATATAAACGATGGTGGATCGATATTTTTTTTTACTTTGCAAACATAGCAAGATGCACTATTTTTACTGAGTTTGCACAAGACATGTCCACCGAAGTGGCAGGCTTAGATAAGCTGAGCTGCTGTACAATTACCGTGATGAGCATGTAAGGGCAGAAATTTGGTAAAGCTCTTACTGCCTATTTAATAATTACGCGATACGTGATTGAGATAAGTAGTGATCGAGGAAGTCTCCTTGGAACCTTGCGTGGGCGCCGTCGGCTACCGGCACCGTGCCGTCGGGGCGCAGACGTCTCTTTGGGGCGCACACTATGCGTTGCGATATCCATAGTCGGCTCGTGCTCGTCGTTTACGTGCCACGTCGACAGATTCGCTCCCTCCTCTGCTCTCGCGGTCGCTCCTCGTAGATAAGCTGCTCTTCAGGCGTACGGATCACGTACGCGTGGCCTTCCCGCAGCAACGGTGGAGCGAAACGGTACGGAAAATTCCCCTTGGTCACCTTATCAGGCGCATACTACGTCACGCGCTGCGTCATACAGCCACAAGCACACAGCTGCGACGCCGCGCCGTTTTAGGCGCAGGTGGCCGTTAAACCGAGCTCCGACGCGAGTGGCGATAGGCGTCCGCGTTTGTTGTGGCCCCTTTCACTCTCACTCTTTAGGGGAGAGTTTTTCAGTAAGGTGTAAGGAGTGCATAGAAAAAGTACAATACATAAAATAATACAAAATTGTTCGGCGACATTTATACGGCGTTTGCAAATGTGTCCGAGCAAAGCGGTAACAAAAAAAAATGACAATAAAATAACTTGGAGGAAAACCACAAATTGCAAGTGAAGTTTACGACCGCACGTGAGTTACAGCTCTCTCTCTGTCAGAACCTCTCATTCGTAAAAATTTGTGAAGAACCAACGCCGGATGCTATCCAAGAAAGCACCTGGAATTTGCGAGGTGGTAATTTTTGGCAGTACGATGCACATACTATTCGGGATTGGCTCACAAGAACGGTCAGAAACACAGCAAGAAATTGCGGTGAGTTCCCAAAGAATGCTAAACGCGCCAATAGTTGTGGGCTGTTGATAAATGTTTGAGGAAAGTTGAGCACACTGATTGCCGTAATCCGCATAGCGGAGGCTTGCTGTTTGCGCCATCGCAGACCCGTGAACAGGAAAAAATCATCAACTTTTACAATAATTAATTCCCATTTTTAAACATTTATTGTAACCTGAAACAACGTTTACCAATTATGCGCTTAGCGACAGCTAGCTTTATTGTAGTATCGAAGAAAGCATTCTCTTGCAGTGCTATATGGAGGCTGTAAACGTTTCAAGACAAAGTACCAAAAAAAAGAAACACACACGCACACACATAGTTCGTCGTTTTTACAGCATCTAAGTTATCATACCAAAAGCTTATGGCTTCCGGCATGTGCGTGAGAGCTAAGTGTTATCAAGTTGTTATTGCTACGTTCTAGTACTTACTGATTTCTTCCCGTTTCAAAAGCCCTCGCGCTCAACAAATCGGAGAAGCGCTTAGCAACATTGCGGCAAATGTCGGCACGTGTGCTGCGTCCTTTAACAACTTTCATAGTACATCCAGCTAAGAAATTCGCCTCCGTGTTCTCGTAGCCGAGTGAGGACAATGTTTCCGAATCATTTGCATAGAGCAATAACGTTTCCATTCCCCCTCCCCCTTACTTTTTACTCTCTTAGAAGGTTGTGCAGTACATAAAGTTCGATACATCGAAAAAGATAGACTCGAATGCCTTTCTTATAGAAGATAGAACATTGTAAAAGAAAATGTATGCGCGAATTAGTGATATGATTCGAAACGGGCCGCAAATGAGCACAAGTTCAAACAATGTTACTGTAAACAGCACTCGTCACTTACGAAATTGGCGGAACAGGTTCGTTATTTTCGGGACAACCAGCTTTTGCGATCTATGTTCGGTTGTACAGAGGATGTATGTCCCCTTGATTAGATCCCTAATTATGACATGCTACACGAAATTTTTAACGAATACCCTCGTTATAAGAATATAGGCTGTGCTTTGCTCTCTCAGCCCCGTCACATGGAACTGATATACTTGCACTGTTGCTTTAGAACAACAAACATTAACGCAAAGGACACACACTAACCTGGTCACACTTGCTATTGGCTGTGAGATCAAGTGTAGCCGCCTGGCGGACACTGGCTGAACTACGATAGTGTGGATGGCGCGTCGCGTCGTCTTCTAGCTGCTGCTTGTTTACATGTGCGCGTACAGCGCACCTATCTTTTCAAGCCTGTTTTTTCCGTGGTTGTAGTGCAGTCTTAAATCGTGGTACGGATTCTTTTGACCATTTAGAGATTCATTTGGTTTTGCATTGTAAAATAATCAGTGACTGCAGGTGTCGAGCGCGCTATGTGTGATCGTCGCGCCCTCCATTCGTCACAATCATTCAAATTAGATGGTCACATTGAAATTCAAGCATGCCACACACACAAAAAAAGAACGTAGTTTTAAACAAATAAAGTGGTCGCTGCGATATCTAAATGCACCGCTTTAGTGATTTCTTGTAGCGATGTGTTGGTCATTCCGCAATCTTTGTGATGCCCCGAAACATCAACGACGCATCGTGAGATCACTCAGCAGTAGGAAAGAAAATCTTTAGCTCTCATATGACGTCCCGGGATACAATTGATGGCATAATTCCATGACTGTCGTCGTGACTGTGGTTGTAATGTGTACGCGACTATCCTTAGTTGTTTCTGAAGTGCCCCTTCTAGCATGTGGATATCCCACTACACAGAAATAATTTTGCCTCGCATTTGAATTTTTGAGGATTGGTACTTTTCTTATCTCCTACAACATGGAAGCGGAATACTGTGTTACAAGAGGATCGTGTGTAATATTGCATCCGCTGGACACAGGCCATCGTAAAGTTGCGTTGATAGGGGCAAATACAATGGGCGCTTTAGTGTGGTGTTGTTGCCTTGACGGAAGGTAGCGGCCCATTTTTTTCACCAATAAAGAAAACAACGCAATAAGGCTAGCTCTCAAAAGAACTTAGAATTATGGAAACCATTATCATGCACGTAATAATGCAAAATCACCCTTCTGGTAAAATGCTACATTTTTACTATTGCTGCAAAAATAAAAAAAAGCGATGAAGAAGATACGTCTGACGCCCAACGGCAATCCTGCCACTGCGCTGACACGCATAGTGCCGCATGTTGTTTAACTGAACTTAGTAACGCTGTTGTAATTGAGAGAGGATGGAAAGACGGAGTAGACATGAGTAGGCATCGTTAACTATACCTACAAGCGTTGAAATAGAGTCACAATAACTAGCTACTTTACTTTCACGGTACAGGAGTACACTAATTTTTATAGCCGGTGCGACAATAGAAGAAAGTTCAGTTGCACAGCAGCAACGCCAACAGAAAAGGCCGAACGGAAGCCTAACACGAACAAAAAGCACCGTAGAAGTATAGGAACAGAAACTGAATTCTGCGCTCCTTTCACACATAGCAGGAATGTTCAGTGCGTTTCGTGCAAGCATGTGGCATTTAAAGGCCATTTATCATCACTTCAATAGCGTCAGCACATTTCATTACCAAATAATTGGCACGAATTGCTCAAAGCGAAGCGCCCACCGCGTACATTTCAATGCACGCCGCCGGCCACCATCGAAACCAACGCGGCGACGGTGCTGCCACCTATATCCCGACCTCGTGGCCAATACAGGAACATAGAAACTTCAAGAAAACAACACGCGTTTCTACGGCGCTGAGCACTGACTGTCATGTCAGCCCTGCCGAGATTTGTGGAAGGTAAAGACATGAAAGTCAAGAAACTCTGCCTTAACGTGCACACGCGTGCGGCTGGAAGAGGGTGTTTGGTAGTAGGGAACTCAATAAAAGAGAGAATTACCCTCAGGTCATTGACCTCGTACTAAAACCAAGACACATCCTCGACACTCTGCATGCACCCGCCTGATTATGGCGGTGAGAAAGAGATTGCAGAAACTGCGAAGTCCACTTTATACTTAACTTGCTCTCAGCGCAACGCGCGGTTATACGGTAGCGCATTACCTGCTGGATAAGAGTGCGTGGCAGCACCTGTTTTAACGATTCAGCGCCTTGTTGTGTACTGATGCTTCGTTAACTTGCACCGTGCTCCGTCGTTGTTTTTTTTTTTTTGCCTGCTAGCCCGTGGAAGCTCGTGTTTCTTTGATTTCGATGAAGCTGCGGGGCCACAGCGCCCGCCGAGACTTAGAAGGAAGCAAGCGGAGCGCTTCCCGCAATCCCCACGATTGAATATTCATACACGGATTGCCCGCGGGAAAGAAACAGAAAAAATATAGCCTCGTCCGCCTGCCTTCTGTGTGCCGACACCGCTTTCGGGGGATAATGCTTGGATTTACGTGGGACGCGCGAAAGTGCGAGTGGTGACGTGAATATTTTAGGGCGATGTGACACTCGCTTTCTTCCGCGGGCAGGGCTGTGTTTCTTTTGCGTGCGTGTGCAAGTTTCTTTACGTTTTTATTGCAAACTTTTTCTCTTTGTTTCTTGCGCTAATGGCTGCGGAATAACGCACGCAGAAAGAAACACAAATTATGGAGTTTTAGGGGCCAAACCCACGATCCGATTGTGAGATACACCATAGTGGGGAACTCCCGATTATTTTGACTACCTGGGGTTCTTTTTAAAGGGTGCCTAAATCTAAGTACACGAGCGTTTTTTTGCGTTTCGCGCCCATAGAAAATGCGGCCACCGTCGCTCGGATCCAACGCGCGACGTCGTGTACCATAAATAGAATGTCATGGTCCATGAGCCACACCGGCGGATCGGCAGCTTGAGTGAACCGTTGCCATTTGCTCAACAGCGATGTCCCAACTAAGCAGACACGCACGTAACGGTTGTCGCTAGCCTTGTATCCCTAAAAGACGTACCAGAGAAAAAGAATGTCTTGGTGGCTCCTAACGTTCCTGTTTTCCCGACTTTACAAGCACGTTTCTTATACCTCTGCTGGAGCCCTCAAAGCTCACCGGTAAATACATCGCTGTCCAAAATAAAGAGAATCTGTATAAATGCGCTAGCCAATTACTTTCGCTCGTTTTCTTGACGTCACGGAGGAGGGGAACTCCTTTTAATATCGGCGCCTTCAGGCACAGACTATCGGAGAAGTGGGGTTCTTTGGGCGGAGATTCAATGACTGTCTGTGCATGTCTCCATACCATCTCTCTCTCCCTTCTCTCTCTTGCCCTTCTCCCTTCCCCCAGCGCACGGTAGCCAGAACTGCTTGTTGGCCTATAGTTGGTGCTTACTAAAAGACGTTTTTTGCCGCAATTGAACACTCACAAAAGGAAGACACATAAAGACAACAGGGGCGGCTTCCTGTGTCACATGTCTTCCTTTTGTGAGTGTTCAATTGCGGAAAAAGAACATGTCTTTTAGTACGGTAGCCAAACAGACTCTTGACTGGTTAACACCCCTGCCTTCCTTATATCCCTCTCCCTCTCTTGGGCGCTGATTGTATAGCGTTCTTGAGTTGGACGCCGACAATAGGAGATTTGCGGTGTTACATTGCCACCTTCGCATGGTAGCTACATATATACTGGCTGACCACTACTGTCGGGGCTGCAAATACATGCGTTCGGTGTGCTTTAATGGGAAACAGTGAGCTGTGCGGCCCCTCCCGGAATCCCGAAGAAGACAGCGTCGCCGGGGCTTAGTGCAGGAAACCGGGGCGAAAGCCGACAACCACACTTCCGCGTCACGTTGCAATCCTTTGCCTGGCGCTTCTTCTCCTTCCACCTCTCGTCTTTTCGGGTGTGCGGTTCCCGGTATTCGTGCTGCTCGCGTACCTCGCGTTATATAGAGAAGCAACGCGCGCGGTGCACAACGCTGACTCGGGTTATATATCCCGCATCTCCGGCTTCGATGGCGTGCTCGTCCCTCCCCTGCTGGCGGCGAATCTCGCCTCTAGCGCGTCTGAATAATTCATGCGGCTCGGGACGCCGGCAGAGTACTTCGGGGCACGTAGCGAAAGGGTGAGCACGCCACGCGCGCGCGCGGACAGGTAAATATGCACGTGGAAATTCACACACACACTAACGAACACAGCACAACACACGTGGTGAAAACCAAAGATTGCGGGGGTCGCACGTTTGAAGAAGCAAATAATGCCTGCACCAAAACCACGATCTGATACTATATGGTCATGGCAGCGGAAATGCGCACGGCGGTCGGGCATGGACGAGTTTATTTTATTATTGTTTTTCTCTTCCGCTGCCTCAAAGGCGGCATGGCTTTGTGACGCAAATCTTCTTGAATGAAAAACCAGCAGGTATGAGTTGGGCATAGAACTCTTCATACACGAGAAATTAGTGCCTGGAGTCCTGGAATGAGGACACCACCCACTCGACCTCAAGAGCAACCACCTCGATGGTCCGAATAAATGTTTTTCTCTCTCTCTCTCTCTAATTTCCTATATAAACAAGAGAGGCAAAGGTGTTATCTTCTATTTTGCTAGCTGCGAAGCTAACTGCCAAACCAGGAACGGTGATGCGAGGATCCACTATGATGTAGTGCCAAGTTAAGCATTTCGTTCATTAGTTGAGCTGGGAAAAAAATAAAAGGATATAAGAGGAGACGACGAAGTAAACATGGAAGGTGAGTGTAGGCGAAAATAGTTGCTCGCTGTGAGCACAATTCCTGGCCTATAGAAAGGCGCGGCAAAATAATACACGCGAAAAAAAATGCCTCATTTTGAGCTTGCCACTCTCTACCTTCAAACGGAGAAATCTGCGGGGGCGTCATAGCTTGCTGACAGGTGACACTATGTATCCACTTTCATTGAATAGAAACTCGTTGCGATAAAGTGATGAACACTAGAGAGAGAGAGAGAAAAAAGGAAATGCGGATGCAGTTCCTGTCAGTTGGTGGCCCGACGACAAGGCGCAGAAATCGGCTCCCTTGTTTCCGGGCTTGTTTACCACAGTCCTTGACCTGTTCTGAATCAACAAAGGCTTTTATTTTATTTCTTCACTAGCTACGCTTACACAAAATTTCCGCATGGTAGGTCTGAATTTTCACTGCAGTAAAATGATTTGATTCATACCCGCAGTGGTTGTTTAGTGGCTACGGTGGTGGGCTTCTAAGCACGAGGTCGCGTGATCGAATCCCGGCCACGGCGGCCCCATTCGTATAGGGGGCGAAAGACGAAAACGGCCGTTTACTTAGAGTTAGGTGCCCATTGAACAACCGCAGCTGGTCTAAATTGCCGGAGTCCTCCGCGACGGCGGGCATCATAGATTGTTCTGGCACGTAAAACGGCCTAATTTAATTTAGTTTTTCATTGATATTTTAAGGCAGGAACAAAACGCACCAAGCAACCCTAAAATTATTTTTATGGAGTGCATTGTTTCTCACAACTCTATACAACTTTCGCGCTCGTGTATACGATGGTTCGCACGTACAAGAGAAATACATTCGATGCTGCGTTGATCACAAATTACATGCAAAAGGCAACTGAAGCTGTCTCAGAGCAGAACGACTACATTCGAGCTGTGCCGTAAGTTTTGCGCGATCCAGAAAAAAAGCAAAGCTCTGTTAGCGAAAACTTGGTAAACAACACCGAGCGTATTAAAAGTGATGAACACCTTTGAATAAATCTCTCCAGGGCTAAGAAAAATTTAAGCTTAAGGATAGCATGGAGATCTGAACACAATTCTCACCTCATGTTCCCGCAAGGACAATCAGTTCGCAAAGGATGTCGGCATGCTTGAACTCTTGACCAAAATGTTGACGTCGTAGAGGAAGGCTGAAGGAAGCGAATGCGAAAGTATCCATTCAGCAAAGAAGCAAGGAAGCAAGTCGAGAAAAAGCCTTCTACCAATCACATGACTGGCACCAAACGGAAGTATCGGCGCTTGGTTCGCAAAAAGTTGTGTAGTGAGAGAGCATCAGGCTCTGTGTGGATTCAGTGTAGAACTTGCAGCGAATGTGCCAAAAATGCTGTTCGGTGGCTCATAGAATTTGCTAGAAATGCTTCGTTGGCGAGTAATGAATTGTGAAAACTTTTGGGGCAGACTGATTTGGTCCTTGTGGCAGAGGTGAAATGAGCCGTATCACACTAATTTAAATATAGTTTTATTTAATACGTAGACTAATTGCAGCAACATATTTTTCTCAGGCCAAGAAGCCAAGGACCAAATGAACGATCTGATTGTATTTTTTCGCAATTATTAAAAACAAAACAAAAAATAGCATGTATTCGCAAATTTCCGTCTCACTTTACCCCTCCTTACTCTAAGACAAGCAACCGGTAGAAATCCTTCGTTCCGATTTTCGCCCCATCTAAAATGCCCAAGTACTCGAATTAATTTCATTTTTTTGCGCATCCTCCTTCGTTCTGCGGGCCGCACATTCGTGCAGCTTATTCGCCTCGTGAACACGCAGGTGGGAAGTCGTGGTACAGTTGGGCCGATTCAGTTGGCCGTGGCGCAATCGGCGGGAACTTAGGCCCTGTATGGGAATATTCGTGCTGGACAATCTACTTTCTTTTCCTCCTCTATTATTTCATCTTGTCTTTGAACATACTACCAAATGCACGGCTAGAAGCTAAAAGAACGCAAAATAAAGCTTCCATATTGGCCAGCACGGAAACCACTTTGCATGGGCGTGCCTTTGCATGGTGTGACAAATTATGTCTTTGTAACGCTTTCGTATTATGGGCACTGGTGACATTAGCTTTTCGCTTTGTACTATGCAACTGCGCCTTCCTTTCTCTATGACATCAACCTGGATGCGACTCCAGTTCATGACTGTCAAAAAAGAAGGAAAATGGAAAAAAATTAAATACCGGGTGAAAAATAGCAGACAGCGTTCGTCCCACTTCTTGGTTGCCCAGAAGACATATTTATTCAGAGCCAGAGAACGCGCAAGGGCGGGAAAAAGTTCATTCAAAGTCCAAAGAATTTTGTTATTCACCCACAAGTTAAAAACAGCAGCAACCTGCGAATCAAACGCTTTCAACCTGTCTTCCCCTTTCCCAGTCGATCCTACCTACCCGCAAAAAAGCAGAAGAAACAAACAACAGTTCTAAGCTCTGGTGTTGCTAAGCGATGCATTAGCGTTTAATCCAAGCTTATAGACCAACTTTTTCTGCTCTGCCAACGTGTGTCAATAATACCAACGCATATATACCAACCATCGTCGATTACTCGACGATGGCTGATTATTTCGGAGCCTGGATACCTGAAAGGATATAACGCTTAAAGATTACTCACTAAATTTAAATATTGCTACGCAGAAAATAGTAAATCTAATGCTGATAGAAGAAACAACGAACGTTTCATGTATAACGTCTGTTCTAACTTTCGCTGTGGTTGAGTGTTAGTTTAGTTCGTTGTTCTAGAGAAATAAACACAACGATTATGAACCTATGAAAATGTACGAGTGCAGCAGAATTGGTATTTAGCACTTACGTATTGTTTGCTCCTCAGTGCAGCCAACTTCAGAGAGCGCAACAGCAAAATTCGCGTTAGCACATTCGATTCACTCAACCAAGTGTGCGCGGACCGAGCTTTCGCCTGATCAAACATTGGTCTAACTGCCAATAATGCGTTAATTAGGAAAAATAACGAGTTTTATAACCCTGTTTGATAACTATCACATGCATTAAGAATCTACTAACCATTCGCAACCTTCCGTCGCCGGATATGACGCCTCTTCGTAAAGGATTTTGCACTCCTGCTTAGAATTGTACATGCGCTGTAGGAAAAAAAAACCATCAGCAGTGCGCAGCAGATACATGACGAAGACAGAATTCTGGCTTTAAACATACAATAGCTAAGCTGCTGGCGTCGTCCGTGAAAAGTACAAGCTTGCGCAACAGTTGTCCTCATTGGCAACGCTCATTTATCTGCGGCTCCGTCTGAAGGAAACACGCCACACGTCACCCATCGCCGCTTGTCTCGAGCAGGCGTGCTTTCACGGAAACAACGCGCACGCCCTCTCCAACAGCAGACAGCCACGGATACAAACAGCGAGCTCTCAATGCGAACGTGCTCGTCTGACGTGCAGTGCGACCTGTCAGCGCAAGACATATCCGCTCTGTAGGCGATCAGGATAACACGGAGTGAGAAGTGGAATCCTCTGCGTTCTTTTCGTCGCGCCTACTTCTTCTTTCTCCTTTCATTTTCACTTTCTCTCAGCCTCTTTCCCTTCCTCGCCTTTGGTCTCTTATGCGGCTTGCTTTCTACAGCTTACATGTGCCGATCCTAACTGCGTATCCACAAAATTTCTCACCCGTGTAACTTGCGAGCCCAACTTGCTTGAGAGGCTCGCAATGGAAAGCTTTCTATCCGGGCTTTCAAAGTTTCCCGTCGGATGGGGCGCCCGCCAAGCTCAACCGAGATCCACGCTCCGTCGGCTTGTCACAAAGCGTGTTAAGGGCGCCTCGGGCACACTAGTGTTCTGTGCAGCCGAGAACAAAGGTTAATTTTCAAAGCGATCGCCAAGCACCCGCCGTCTGCTCTGTATGCGAGCAGAGAGCGAGAACAACTTCCGCTAGGATTCTCGGCGCATACACCCGTCTAGAAACAGCCCCGTCCCGGTTTTCACGGACCTCTTGCGCTCTCGTCGCCAGCGCCGTGTCACCTTCCACGGTCACACGCAATTTTCTCCTCCCCCATCCAGTCCTCCGTTCGAAGCGCGACATTAGGCGTGCTGTTCGCGTCACGGCAAAATGCATTTCCGCAACCATCCCGTTTTTTTTTTTCGCACGTTAGAGGCCGACTGAAACACATGACATCTCCAATAGCTCTACAAAAACGGTCGCGGTAAACAACTTGTCGCGTCGTGTATATTCGGCTAGCTGAGTGCTTTTCGTGTTGCGCGGTGTTTGGCCGCACTTTCGCAAACAACTGTACAGCGCCCACTCAGCTCATGAGCTTCACGGATGTCGTCGAGCGATTTTGAGCTCCTCTTTTGTCACAGATTACGAGTGCGCGTTTCCGAATGCGAAGAGAGCTATTTCAGGGTGGAAACGTCGTCGCTCCTGGCTGAGAGAAATTCGCGCAGTCGCGGCCTCCCTCTTGGTCTCGAAGGCGGACACATGTTCGCGCTAGGGTGCAGATTTCTAACACTCCAGAAACTAAGGGGAGGGGACAAAATGTGCGGCGCCAGGATGTACACCGACCAAGCAAAGTGGGGTAGTTTATTCATTGCCCCCAAGAGAAGTAGTGCAGGCACTAACTTTTCACCCCTGTCGTCGTCAGACGGTGCTCGTGTCGCAATGCCGTCAAATTTTTTATTCTCTGTCAGATTAATTTATCAGAATAAGCGCTCCTTGTGATCAGTCGTACACGAAAAACGTGCTTTCCCGCTGCTCATGGAGACTGTCTATGTATAGTTAGTTCTTCTCTTTCTAGACTTTCTTTAGAATATTTGTACGTGGCTGTATTCAAGATTGCCACCAGGCTTTGTCCTTACACTCTTTGATGATTCGTTCTAAATCCTTTACTGATTGTCCCGATAGGACAAGCTCGACTGCAGGCTGCCGTTTGCTGTTCATTTAGACTCGGTGACTCATGAATGTTTATCATCTTGAACACAAGATGGGAATGTGCAGTGGACAATTCTATATTGTTCTCTTGCCAACTTGCGTGAATTTCAAAACAATAGAATGTCAATGCGACTAAAGCAATAGTCGTCTAGAGGCACCCTGTAACTCTAGTGGCTTGGCAGCAGTCACGCCGTACTCCGTTTCAACACATCGGCGTCTCAGCAAAACTGCCGCTTTGAATTGAGCCTCGGGTGCACTCAGGTACAACAGTAAAAAAAGCGAACAAAAATCGTCCATCTTTACGATATAAAACACGCGTCTTGCAGAATTACCACTTCATGTTATGCCCCTGTCAAAGGGAGAGGCCTAAATTTTATTTGCATCTAGGCCATCTGTTCGCGATAGCTTGCAGAAGAGAATATCCCCTGTCATCGAATCGATTAGAATGTTTTTTAACCAGTGAATCACGCGTGTGCTACTTTCAAATGTGCATAGGGGAAAAACGTGCTAACCTCTTCTATAGTAAGCGTCAATGCTAAAACACTAAAGAATCAGGGCTTCCTGCTTTTCCTTTTGACAGACCACCCATGATTTCAAGCTGCCCTCCTGAATAGCCTGCTTCACAGCAGAAAGCTTCTAAGTGCGGTAAAGCCACTTTTGACTTTCGCAAAGGGCGCAGATGCGAAGGAAAAGCTGGCCTGACGAGCGAGAGGCAACTACGCTGCACTCTACTAGCGCAAGATAGTAAAGTGACTCTTTTCTTACCTATATCCCCTAGTATCTTGTCCCACTGGTAGTATCCCTTAGTGTCTGCCCGTCAGACGGCACCTCGCCTTGTAAAGTTTACCCGCCCCGAGCACAGTGTTACCAGTGTCATACGGGTCCTTCTCCAGAGATGGTGCAATAGCAAACTCGGCTGATCTAGGAGGTGGTGTAATCAAAACTAAGCCTGTCCCAAAGACTCCACATCATATGTGTCCTCGTAAGCGTTTTATTGTGGTTTGTAGTGAGAGATGATCCTGCAGGGAAGCGCAATCGTGATAATCCAGAAAACGCTATCTATCACAATACGGTCACCCAGGTGCAGCAAGTGGATCTAGCTTCATTTTCTTTTTTTCCATCCTCTACTTCGGCATGTGTGCGTGTATGTGTGTCCGTGTGGGTGCAAGAGAGGGGGGATAAAGAATGTACTAAAGAAAACGGAGACAGGTCTGCACGAGGCAGTAACTACTACTCTAGCCTTCTACTCTGCTCAGAATGAAGAGGAGAAAAAAATTTGGCAGAAACAGTTTCCAATGATTGTCATTGTAAGAGAATAGCCGAACGCTTGAAAAAAAGCTATTCGCTTGATTAAAGAGATTGTTAGCGGTAGGACATACATGAGTTGCAGCTAAGACATTTTGGTAGCATCGGTTGTTTCATTGCCTAGTCCCATGGAGAGCATAGCAGTTACCCATCACATCTCTGGCGGTTGTATAGACACATACTACGTGGGTCTCAAAGAGCTACGAATGATGGCGTTCTGCAACCAACGGGGCCAGGATGCCTCGATAGTACCGCGGACTACCGCGCCTCACTGCGGCGCTGCTTCTCAAAGCACTATACTAAATACGCCCCGCAAAGCTCTGACGAATGGACTGCGGAAGAAAGCCTGAAGCAAGCAATATGGCTTCCTTCGTCTTTAAGTAACCATCGCTTAGCATTCGCTATCTTGAGAGAGTTACTCGCACATATAAAACTTGGTGACAACAAATGAAGAGCTCTATTTGAATGACGAGCAACAAATTCATACTGAACACGTATCCTGCTTTTTATCTATTCATCACGGCTGTCCCGACTTATTGATACGTTAATGTTTGGCTTACTGCCAGGCAACGTAAATGTTCAACGAATATAAGCAATACTGTCGTGGCTTTTACACGCCCCACACTTTGCAGCAATGTATAAGGCACCGCCTATTTAAAGCAGTGATAAGTCAGAATGGCGTTCATGGAACTGACGACAGAAGCAACCTCAATTTTGCACATTACTTAAGCCTTAAAAATTAGTATTCTCAAGCATCTAGTCCGCTTGAATCCTTGCTCTGAGAACACCGCAGAAAATCGCCATACTTCTGACCAATTAAAACATGCCAAGTAAGTATACGGAGAGTAGAAGAAAAACATCTGGTCAACATTTCACTGGCAAGACGAGAAAAACGAACCTGTTACTTTATGGAGCTGGAAATAAGAGAGCAAGTCAGGAGCAACAGTTTCATTCTTCTTATCCCGGCATCTGTTATTGGGAAGCCCAGTGAACCCGATTACATTGAGTGAACGGCTATGAAGTACTGGCGCTCTTCACGTTCAGACGACTCAAGACAAGCACGCCAGCAGAAGCTACGCGGTCCTCGAAAACGCTCGTTTCTCATTTCACAAAGAGCACAGACGGATGTCCTCAGCGTGACAAGAGCATCGACGACGAACAGAACAGCGGAGGAGGAGAGTAAGCGAAAACAAAGAAAAGAGGGAAGAACAAGAGCAAGAACAGAATGGAGAAAACTTCAAACTTGCACAGAAAACGTGAGAAGAGGGCCCGCCTACTTTCCCTTCCATACCACCTACCTCGCTTCCTTTCGAATTGTCGCCCGTCCTTCCACCCTTTGCTGGCAAACCGTGTCGAGAGGCTGCAGCATGAAATAAATTGAATGTCTTGCTGAACTCGGACGAAATAATATATCCCCAAGCGTTTGGCAGAGTGGGGAGCGCTGATGGATGAAGTGTACAAGCATGTGGCGTTTTTGTCACTCTTCTGCACGTGCGACCCCTTCCCCTCCTTCCCTCTCCCTCCCTCCCTCTCTCTCTCTCTCTCTCTCTCTCTCTCTCATATATATATATATATATATATATATATATATATATATATATATATATATATATATATATATATATATATATATATATATATATATATATATATATATATATATATATATATATATATATATATATATATGGGGGAGGAAAATAAGTTCCGTGGTATAACCGATGAGACAGCTCTGCTTCCGCTGTGACTGGAGAATCCCTCTATATGGATGCGCCAATGCAAATTTAGGAGAGCATAAATATGAAGTATTGATGGTGATTTGGATAGCCTTGTCAAAGAGCAATACTTGTCGAATGCCTGAAAGGAAGCAGATGCCACGCCGCTGCGCATCGTGCAAGAGGATTCGACGCCGCAATAACGATGCCTCCGGAACGCGCAGTTGCCATGCGTGCTGGCCAAGGACATTGTCTTTCAGAGTAAGAAAAGCCGAGAAGATTACAGTTGTATGTGAATTTCACCTGGGAAAGGACGTTAACTGCGCATCATGAAGCGAGGGAGCTCCTACGAGATGGAGAGAAACAAAATGGGAAGGAAGACATGGAGGTTAGCCATTGTGTGTACCAGCTGGCTACCCTGTGCTGGGGAGAAGGGGAAAGGGAATAGTAGGTGAAAGAAGAAAAAAGAGAAAAATTCACACAATAGCGTGATGCTACGCGCTACAACTTTCAAAGACCAAAGTGCTAAAGAAAAACAAATGAAGAAAACAAAATGCGTAATTTATTGCTTAGGCACTTACTGAAGTGAACTAAAAGCCAGGCCTGTAAAACCTAGCATATTGGTAGGTATTCATTATCCTGAACCCCCACGTTTTCTACGCATGCCTTTTTTTTTTTTTACTGCGAAAGAATGGTCCCAAATGGATACGTGGTTGACACTGAAACGGCTTCGAATAACCGCTCCTATATAAAGCTTGCGGGTCCTGATAGCTGAAATTTTCTGGGAACTATGAGCGTAGGCTGAAAATTTCGGAAAGTGATGAGGAAGGAGAGAAACGAAAAGCCGAGGAGTACTTAGAATTGAGTTAGCGTGGGGCTCCCCGGAGTTAATAATGTTAACACGCTCTCTTGAATTCGTAAGGCGGCGATGGAAGGCGTAGCAGGGTAGTGTTGCCTCACGAACTCCTTTACGCTGGTTTAAAAATGGATCAGCTTCATAGCGTAATAGCCCCAGGGAATAGGGAGCGCTTATACATAGAGGTGATGGCCAAGTGCTTGCTCTCTCCTGGCACACTCTTGACCTCGTTCAACCTAAATTCCACTCCGCAAGTATCACATCTTCGCAAATATGTTTTATTTAGTTATTGGAACCTATGTGAAACGAGATTAAAATGATCCACTTAGCGAAACGTGTCTGTAATTATGAAAGTGTAATTGTATTATGCTGAAGGGCAACTTTCCAAATAAAAAATGCATAAATAAAAAGGATTGATGTGCAGCAACAGTAGCCGCAAGCAGCTGGAATAGCCTATGCTCAAGGATATTCGTTCGAAGTAGGTGCCACTTCTCAAGTGGAACTAAGTCAACTACTTTCCAGAAGCAGTTGCGGGACATGCCGCAGCTGCTTCGCAAGTGGCAGATTTTACAAGTATGTTCCACTTAGTGGAACCTATGTAGAAGTAGACCAAGAGTGTGCTGACCTTTGTGACATTCTTCTTAATTAGGTTCTACAGAACACCTAATTCCCGATTTCAATAAGCTTCACAGCCATCTTAAGGCTTCGTCGAAAAGCTGCGCTACTTCCAGACATAGCGTCGCTGAGTCCCGAAATACCTGCCCATTTTGTCAACTTCACGTGGGCTCGCCGAGGCTACCGATGCCTCTACATCTCTAGGAATCTCTCTTCAAACCATCCGGAACCCATTTCTGGAGGACTCGAGCGCTTCGACGACTCCGCGACATTGTTGAGCATACGTTATACACAGGCGGCGGGCAGGAGACGTGGAAAGCAGTGGTCTTGCCAGATGATTGCCTTCGCGATGAGGCAAACGATCAATAAACGGCCGAACCCTTGCGACGCAGTGTGCTCCGTTGGCCTGCGCAGAGCAAACGAAACAGTGAAACATTCCTCTGCTGCGTTGTTCATGGTTAGGCCACTATGTTTCCTCGAACACCGAATCGGAAGTAGAGGCAAGATGTCCGAAAAGATGACGTCGCTGAAATGGCATTCACGTGACCATGAGATCATTGACTATAGGCTTCAGTCACAGACACAGTCCGCGGAGGAGGAGGCGACGGAAAAATTTAAATGGAAGATAGGAAAAAAGTGGAGGAAAGAGGAAAGACAGATCAAGATGAGAAATCTCAAAGAATATAATGGGACACACGCACTACGGTTCACAGAAAAGAATATGGTTCGTAATTTGTACTTTGCGTAGGAAACTCCGTTTGGCATCGCGTCCAAATATAGTTGTCTCCCGGTAATGAGATTACAGGCAGCACGCCATATTTCAATTCGCATCGACTGGAACGAAATTTTCCCGCATAATTTCGTCGAACGTTCAGTCACACTGGTCGAAGAACGCCTTTACTCGTCTAACGTTGACCTAACTTGTTCTCTATCTTCTCAGCTGTTTTTCTCTTGTTCCTTTGTTACCCATCGGTCGGCACCGCAGCCCGCGTTGGAAATAGCAACCAATGCGACTCGCTGGAGGTCAGCGCGGAATGCACCAAATTCAAGCACAGGGAAACAATTCGATTGTAGATCCTTGAAAGAAACAGAGGCAGCAGCAGCTTCGGCAGTGCTATAGCGTACGGCTCACTCTAAAATTATCGGCACCCGTGCTTCTAAAAACGCTTTTTCCAAAGCCCGAATCAATACCTGCGGGTATTGGTGTGAGGCCTGGAGAACGTGGGGGTTACTCAATATTAAGGCACTTGCTTAGAGACATCTAAACGTTAAATGCATGTAGACGCTCCTAAAATACAAGAAGAAAAAAAGAAAAAAAAGAATTCTTGGAGTAGCTTTCGACAGTGCTCAGAAATGACTGAGATAAGATTAGCAGTGGGCGAGCAAGTGAAGCCTCCACCCGGAGCCAATGTGCCGACAAAGGAACTTGTAGACGAGTGACCACGTGGAAACGTTGGTTCAAGGCTGTGACTTTCTTTCTTTGTCTGTTATTCACTAATTCTAGGCTGAATTTTCCTGTGATTCATTCGTATTGTCGGAAATAAGGTATATTTCTCAGTGTAAGTATGATGGCATTGCTTAAAACGTTTGTATTACATGATTTTGCCGCGATAAAACCGCGTAATTTTTTTCATTACAGCGGTTAAGTTAGTTGTTATTGGGTTATAATATAGGTCGTCACCTGCACGTGAGCAAGTAATGCATCACTTTTAAGAGTACGACCATTCTTAAAAAGTGACGGGTTTTCACTGGCCCGTGTGAAAGTTGACATCCTCACACGTGAGGCTTTCGTTTTCTCTCTCTCTGTCTCTCTCCTCCACAAAAAATGCAATACGTTTATACTGTACTTTTACTTTTAGCCGTGCAGAAGCGTTCGAAAGGCCTAAACAACTGGTTTACTTGTTTCAAAGTACTTCACTAATTATATTAATCTTGCGAAGCTATTTAATATTCATTCTCCAAAGAAAGAGAGAGAGAGCGAGGCAGCGAATTAATTTTACGGAAAAAGCATAGATGTAAGAAGAGTATTCTAAATGATTTACCGTGGTGTGCTAAAGTACGTGCAAGAAACTTTTCTCGCGCCTCCTTTCCCTCTCTTTTTCGCTGTTTCTTACCCGTGCCTTTCTAGGGGTTTTTTGAGGCCTATAATGGCGTAGAAAAAAAAATAATCTACACTTACGCCTAGAAATCTTATTCCACAAAAATATCCTAAAAGCACCTCCATCTGCCCTCAACATAAGTTTACAGTTGCAGAGCACATTCGGCTCAATTGACAACCAGCATGACTAGAACGTATCGGGATATATATAAAGCTAACGTTGCAATCTGTCGTGTTTCTCCAGCCACTCCTTCACGGCTGACACTTTTTTCCTGCTGTCTTAATGTTACCCATCAATTCGAACGTGCTTGTTCGTGGCACAACACTTCCAGATACTAGCGCTAGAAATACCAGTTCGCCACCAGACAATAGATAAATAGATAGATAGATAGATAAATAGATAGATAGATAGATAGATAGATAGATAGATAGATAGATAGATAGATAGATAAATAGATAAATAGATAAATAAATAGATAGATAGATAGATAAATAAATAGATAAATAAATAGATAAATAAATAGATAAATAAATAGATAGATAGATAGATAGATAGATAAATAGATAAATAAATAGATAAATAAATAGATAGATAAATAGATAAATAGATAGATAAATAGATAAATAGATAGATAAATAGATAGATAAATAGATAAATAAATAGATAAATAGATAAATAGATAGATAAATAGATAAATAGATAGATAAATAGATAGATAGATAAATAAATAGATAAATAGATAAACAAATAGATAAATAGATAGATAGATAAATAGATAGATAGATAAATAGATAGATAGATAAATAGATAGATAGATAAATAGATAGATAGATAGATAGATAGATAGATAGATAGATAGATAGATAGATAGATAGATAGATAGATAGATAGATAGATAGATAGATAGATAGATAGATAGATAGATAGATAGATAGATAGATAGATAGATAGATAGATAGATAGATAGATAGATAGATAGATAGATAGATAGAGAAAGGATAGGAAACGCGGGGCGGTTAACCAAACGAGCACCCGGTGGACGCAATGGTAGGAAGGAAAAAAAAAGAAGAGAGAGGGAGAGTAATGCGCGTGTTCAAAATAGATCACTGCATGCTGTTTTAATTTTTGCACAATTCACACTCAGGCGGCAAATATTCTCCCATTGGCTGCAGCTGAGCTGGCGCTTGAAGTTCAAACCTGCCTTGACCATCGCCATGCTGTCGCTACAGGAAGATCAAAGTACGGTTAATGCAGGCAGCAGGTCTGCACCCTCTGTCAACTTCAACAGAAGTCGGCCGTGCTACGGAAGCCGAGTAACAGCGTGGGCTTCTTCGCTGCAGACATTGTCCAGCCTTTCCTTTTCTTCAGGGACACTTTTTTTGGCTCGTACATTAAGCGCAGGAGCGTCACTATTTAACATGTAATGTAAAACGGTAAAACGTCGGGCACGTGGCACACTCCGTATGGCCAGCACGAATGAATTGGTTCACAGAAAGCAAGTGATCCAGGAATAATAAAAGAAAAACTTATTGTTTCTTTTCTTTCTTAAGAAATTAAAGACTTTCAGAGCTAATTCTGTAGTTTTGTTTATAGGGAGTTGTGAACATTTCCGATTAACTAAAGTGGTAATACCAACCAAATCAGAGCTTATTTCCCCGTTTAATCGGCAATTCTGTTTGATGCGATTTTCGTTTACCGAGATTCTAATGCATTTTAATAAAAACCAGAGCTATCGGTTTGATTTACAAGTTTGTTTTTGTGGTAACCCTGCAAATCAGCATCCAGAAAGAAAATTGAGCTCCCATCCACGCTGTGAAGGTATTTGGCTAGCAAAGCTGTGGTATCACCTAATCCGATAGACCAATGTGACAAAGCCTTGAACGATTGAGCAATGCACTGCATCAAATGACTCACAGCAAGACAATAAAATGGGCATGACGCCGTTGTGCATACTGACGTTGCTGCTCCCTCCGTCGCTCATCGTATACTTGCGCTGCTCTTCGGGCGTTCTAAGTGTGCATGGCTTGCTTTGGGCAGGACCCGCTGCGTCCTGCCTAGCCTGAGCCGGACGCCGTTGTGCATATTGATGCACAACGGCTTTCACAACACAAATGAGAACAGTTTCTAAGCGGGTTCCTCCTTTAGTATAGTTACGTCCCTACCCGCTTCGTATGCTACAGTTGCCCCTTCCCGGCAATTGCAGCTTACGAAACAGTTATCTTTACATGGAAAGGCATAAGGCGAACGCTGCGTGCTTCGCATTTTCGAGCTCCCCTTATCATGTCATGTAGTTTTGACGCTTGTTTTGCTCTTTTGTTTATTGAAACGAATACTGGGGTGTGTCTTGCACGCGCAATTCCCACGAAGATAAACACTTTTCGCTTCAATTCGTGGCATGGTTTTCTGTCGATGGTTCTGTCGACGGAGACGAAGAAACCCCGGGATCCGAGTCATACACAGCTTCGTTGTAAAAGGTGTTCTGCAAATGTCTACCACAGTCGCGCTACGTGGCCAAAATAGTGTTCTGTAAATCTGGCAGTAAAGTGTTCGCTTCTTAGCTGCACAGCTGATGACTTAATCGGCCTCCAACAATTACTAACATTGCTGGGACTCCAACAACCTCTCGAATTTGCCATTCTTGCACATCCTTCAGAGGCCTGGCTCACATAATGAGGCCTCACAGTTTTACTTCTTCACAGGCTTCACTCGTTTGAACCTGCAACCTTTTCTATCGTACAAAAAATGTCTTTCCCTTGCACTAGCCGCGAAACGATGACATTTCGAGTGAAAGTGCCTACAGGCTTCTGTTCTCACGGTAAGTGTGGGGCTCCATTAATTTTATTTAAACCTTCAATATCTGCGCGCTGTATATGCACGTAGTATAAGAAATATATTGGTGTCAACCAAAAGACCGATAAGAGAAGCTGCAACTTAGCTTTTCACACGCGTATTTCGTAATATAAGTGGACACGCGAGGAAGTAAAGAAAGTAAACTTTCGGCATGAGCTGCGCGACCCGGAAGCCGTAGTAAAGTCATTCATTCTAATTCTGAAAACAAAACTGGAAGCTTTTGACGCAAGCCTTTCAGTTACGGATCCCTCCCCGAACCCAGGATTATAAGGGAGCGTGACCGCCGTCTCCTCTGTTGAGCGTCAATCTCCAAGAGACTCGCTCGGCTTTTTCAAAAATAACATGAGGCAAAGCGGCCTTTTTTTCTTTCTTTTTCTTTTCACTTTGCGCTCTATTCACATGTTGGCCTTTATTTTTTTTAACCTTCTCTTGAACCTCCACGTGCGGTCGTTTGCATGCAGCTCAAATAGAGATTGATGACGCAGTAACCATATGAGCCGTTCCACACTGCACCCGCGGAAACAAAAAAGAAAGAAAAGAAAGAAAAAATCAAGTGGAGCATTGAAATTTCGCGATCCCCCTTTCCTCCCAAACCCCACCCTCTCGTTTCCTTCTACTGGATTTGTGCTTCTTAAGTTGTTCATGGGGGCCCCATAATACGCTCCAGCTTTGAAAACATGTCATAGGCAGAATTACGGGCCATGCTTTGTTCTTGTTGTTGATGGCATATTTAGTAACGCTGTTTGGGTAGAGAGATTTGTCGATGTACGAACAGGTTGCTTTATTTCTTATGTGTCTGAGGTATTGCATGACACGCCTATGTGCAAGTGCGTCCGAAACGCATAAGTACGTTTGTTTGAGGCAGCTGTCCAGCAAATACGCCTAGCTACCATTGTCTTGCGGATATCACGCGTCCATGATTCATGCTTGCTTAACTTTTCTGAGCCTGTGTGCTTGGAAATGTGATAGTAACCGGCTGCTTTCTGATCATTTGCGAGATCAATATGAAACCATGAAGCAGCTATTACGAAGTTGGTGCCAATCAATTTTCGGCGAAACTCTTTAAGAGCTTCTGAGGACGGAGTAATAGTCAGGGGACACTTTGAAGCATGTTATTGCGTGACTGACTGGGCCTGCGTTGCTTCCGTTGGCGTCGATCCTATTTGCCCAAGCAACGAAAGATGTGCGCAACGTAAGATTACATAACGCTCTACTATAATGCTTGCGGATTAGGCTAATGTATAATTGATGTTGTAACAACGTCAACGTTATAATTATAAACTTGAAGGGGGCCGCCCTGCTGCTGCTATCGTACGAGAAAATCAGAGAGAGAGAGAGAGAAAGAGAGAGAGAGAGAGCAAAGAGAGGAAAGGTAGGGAGGTCAACCAGAACAGCATCTGGTTTGCTACCCTACACCGGGGGAAGGGAAAGAGGGAACAGAAAGAGGAAAGCGGGATAGAGGGAAAATCAGACGCGATTAACCTACCATTACGATGTACTGTTGCGAGCAAAATAAACGAACCCCTGTGAGCACGTGCCGAACGGCGTCATCGCTACATACTCCTAGGCTACAGTGTTCGCACTCGCCAGGCGCCCAGAACCGTGTAGTATATATGTTCGCAGTAAATTATACTCAAAGGCGCGACCTTTCGCTTTCTCCGATGATTCTCCCTACAGCTTTCCGAGTTTTGCGCAAGCCATCGCCGCCGTCCAAGTAAGAATTCAGCGGTTGCATCACAACATCGACCGCATGACGACAGCGCGGGTTCATCGGTGACGCGAATATCGCATGGGTGCAGCCCAGAAAGCGATAGTGCGAAGCATCGAATAAGGCGAAAGGTCAACCTGGCGAGTTATACAGGAATGACATTCGAATGACAGGACTTGAAAAATTATAGACCGATCAGCTTACTGTCCGTTGCCTACAAAG
The DNA here is from genome assembly GCF_050947875.1 of Dermacentor variabilis. Lineage (NCBI taxonomy): Eukaryota > Metazoa > Arthropoda > Arachnida > Ixodida > Ixodidae > Dermacentor > Dermacentor variabilis. The sequence goes on along the minus strand of NC_134573.1, from coordinate 125,351,802 downwards.
TATTTACTAAGGTAATTGCAAATAGAATCAGGAACACCTTAGACTTCTGTCAACCAAAGGAGCAGGCAGGATTCCGTAAAGGCTACTCAACAATAGACCATATTCACACTATCAATCAAGTGATAGAGAAATGTGCAGAATATAACCAACCCTTATATATAGCTTTCATTGATTACGAGAAAGCGTTTGATTCAGTCGAAACCTCAGCAGTCATGGAGGCATTATGGAATCAGGGTGTAGATGAGCCATATGTAAAAATACTGGAAGATATCTATAGCGGCTCCACAGCCACCGTAGTCCTCCATAGAGCAAGCAACAAAATCCCAATAAAGAAAGGCGTCAGGCAGGGAGATACGATATCTCCAATGCTATTCACAGCGTGTTTACAGGAGGTATTCAGAGACCTGGATTGGGAAGAATTGGGGATAAAAGTTAATGGAGAATACCTTAGTAACTTGCGATTCGCTGATGATATTGCCTTGCTTAGTAACTCAGGGAACCAATTGCAATGCATGCTCACTGACCTGGAGAGGCAAAGCAGAAGAGTGGGTCTAAAAATTAATCTGCAGAAAACTAAAGTAATGCTTAACAGTCTCGGGAGAGAACAGCAATTTACAATAGGCAGCGAGGCACTGGAAGTCGTAAGGGAATACATCTACTTAGGGCAGGTAGTGACGGCGGATCCGGATCATGAGACGGAAATAATCAGAAGAATAAGAATGGGCTGGGGTGCGTTTGGCAGGCATTCCCAAATCATGAACAGCAGGTTGCCATTATCCCTCAAGAGAAAAGTATATAATAGCTGTGTCTTACCAGTACTCACCTACGGGGCAGAAACCTGGAGGCTTACGAAAAGGGTTCTACTCAAGTTGAGGACGACGCAACGAGCTATGGAAAGAAGAATGATAGGTGTAACCTTAAGGGATAAGAAAAGAGCAGATTGGGTGAGGGAACAAACGCGAGTTAATGACATCTTAGTTGAAATCAAGAAAAAGAAATGGGTATGGGCAGGACATGTAATGAGGAGGGAAGATAACCGATGGTCATTAAGGGTTACGGACTGGATTCCAAGGGAAGGGAAGCGTAGCAGGGGGCGGCAGAAAGTTAGGTGGGCAGATGAGATTAAGAAGTTTGCAGGTACGGCATGGCCACAATTAGTACATGACCGGGGTTGTTGGAGAAGCATGGGAGAGGCCTTTGCCCTGCAGTGGGCACAACCAGGCTGATGACGATGATGATGATGATGATGACATTCGCATTTCGCGGATCTCTCGAAGGTATAGGCGAGCCCAGGTGCCGCGGCGCTATGGAACATGGCAAGTAGAACATTCCGTTCCATTTGCCGCGTTCCTCTTACTTAGCAGAACATACGTGGGGCGAGAATAAAATTAAGGATTATAGCGCAGTCCTACGCACCCTCGTATATGGGGCCATATAGTTTGCTCGCGACAGTACAATCATGTCGAACAAAGAGACAGTGACGAATGACGGGGTGTTACACACAATGACGCATTAGTTCCGCGTCTAATGCATTATTATATCAGTAAAAACAGCGAAAGCTTAGGTAACACAAAATAGCTGAGATGATAAACCAACGCGGCCACACATAGAGCGTAAGTTCGCAGTTCACGGCCACAGTGAGCACGCGTACAATGTTCCTGGACTTCACGAAAAGTCCGGCGCTTAGCTGGCCGTCGTGAGTGAGCTGCATTCCAAAGCGCGACAAAAGTTCAAGCCAAATACCAGAGGGCAGCGGGATGAATAGTTCTACGCCGAACTGATTACGAGAACCTCTAATCAACCCTCGCCGTAGCCGCAACTCTCACTTTGACATACGGACCCATAGTACAGCCCACCCACGGGTTGTAGAGCAGCACTTGCGGATTTCAGTGCTTGGAGAAAGTGCAGAGCTTTTCGAGGATTCACATCCTACTGTAGCCCCAAAGTTCCACGAATGGGCTTTCGTACAAGCGACACCATGCCGGCGCAAAAGCGTCTGCGCTCCGCGAGACTGCAAATATTGACTTCGCGCTGCGGTGTCGAGGAGGGCGCAACTATACAAACGCGAGCCTTCAGAAGTGTAGTCGAGGAGCGGCAGTGTCAACTCACCAGACCCAGGAGAGGATTCTTCACCTTAAGACGGAGGCGCTTGCGATGACAACTTTGGATTTATTGTGGCGCGCAGTGTCAGTGCCGGAAAGCGGACGCCGTGCTACATTTCCGTGCACTCCCTGGAGCGCTATAGCTCGTGTGCGGTCTCACAACCACAGAAGATGCGAAGAGCTAAAACGTGTACGATATGCTCAGGACGGGCTCAGCCGAACATAATGACTTGTTGCGTGAATAGAGCGGCAGATATACATGACTCTTTCTGCCACACATATTATTCCCGCAGCAGCAGAATGGTGCACTGTCAGTACTAAGGCGGAAACACTGCGGTAAAAAGTGGGCATGTCTTGAATCCACATGTTTCGAGTGGCGTTGCCACAGACCACATCCACAGTGGATTTATTGCGGATGAAAATGGTAAGCAACGCCCCAAAAATGTAATATGAAAACAAGCTCACTGCGAGATGCTGCCTCGTTGCGAAATTTGGTTGGAAGTCAGCCGGTCCTATATAGCTGTACCAGTCGTATACATCTGCCATTCCTCTGAATTCGACACGTAGTATATGCGTCTCATATATAGGCGACAGCACCGTAGCCACCCCCATTTCCTTCCTTAACCCTATATAAAGATGAAACGCACTTACACATCGATGAAAATTACATCTGGTTATCCGTAACGTCTTGGAATAACGAGTGTATTTCTGCAAAAAAAAAAAGAAAGTAACTAAACCGTATTTGAGCAATAGCCTCATTGGAATAGCAATTAACGAGTAGTTGGTTTGCAGAAATATTAGAAACAGAATTATCTCCAGCATATAAAGAGAGAGAGAGAGAGAGCAAGAAGGCTGGGAGGTCAACTGAGCATCCGGCATATAAAAAACGCTACTATAATATATGTGTTAAGTTTACTGCGCTGAATCAGAGCTACGAGGTAGCAAACTCAGCGTAGGAAAAAATACAATGGGAATTACATAGTTACATTCTTCAGCTCCTGTATGGTAAGGCCGAGCAGCGTTCATATTTCTCCGAGCTTGATACTGTAACGCGCATGCGCGACAAGCAGTGACTTCATCGAACATTGCAATGCTCCACTATTGAGCTCGTTGAATGCACCTCAGCTGCGGTCGTAGGCTTCATGGCTGAACGGATGCCCTTTCTCTTCCCATTTAGCTTCTTCTTTACGGTACTTTAGCATTTCCTCAATACTCCATTTTTATTGTTAGCGTTAAGGGAAGCCGAGAATAGGTCGGCGCATTAGCCGAGATAAAAGTGCACGTACACGGTGCATGCATGACGCTTCCGGTGTCGTAAATCGTGGCAGCATAGCACGAGCAAGCAGGTCAGAGCGCTACTTCAAAACATCTTGCAATGCGTTTGTACCGAGGAGCAGGATGGGTGTTTGCTTGCGGCAGACGCGCTTGGCGTTGCAAACGTTGCCGGCTATGGACGACCTCAGAAAAAAATCAGTGCGACCTGCGGAGCCAAGGGCATTATGCGAACTGTGAAGGTCACATTCGGTTTTCGAAGCCGTGTGCAGCCTAGCTAGTACGTGTCTCCCCCACGGGGTGTCACGACGAGAAGCCGCGAAACGGGCAAGAGGCTTGTAAGCGTTATTGGGCAGATGCTGCAATCGGTCGCAGTTGCGCAGTGTTTCGTGAAACCAGTGTGGTATTCGCGCGCTCTTAAAAATAAAAGACACGCTCGCATAAATCTCGTAACTGGTACCGGTTTGCACCGAGACGTACTTTCAGCACACACTTGGAAGCGAGCGCGAGCACCTGGCAAGGTTTACAAGCAATCAATCGGTGCTCCCGGGACAATTTCCAAAACGTGTTGCGAGACACGTTCACAGATCTCCGTTCAAATGATCTTAGGTGTTCTAACGAGCGTGAGGCATATAACCAAGCATATAACAGTGCTTAACACGCTCGGCTAAGAACCCCTCAACAAAATGCTTACGCACCCAATCGCGTTAAACGCAATTGCTGCCGGAATGTCTCCACGCATATATACGGACAGCATAAATGCAACCCATCACTACAGTGTAAAGACCTACCCCGTATTCTGATATCATGCCACTGTCTTCTCAGCAATGTGTTGCGCGTTTCATACGTTTATCGAAAGCAGTTCATCGAATTCGTCGCATATACCCTGCAGGCAAATAAAAGTTGCTTAATTGAATTAATAACATATTCACGCTCATTATCTTTCCAACTAATTACTTTACGGCCCATATTTCAATTTACGAGTTGCAGCTAGTGAGCTTACAAGGCATATAGACTTAGAACTAATTCTAAGGATGACACCGGTTTCGATAGATGCGCCGTCAGACTCGCGGTAAAAAAATGCACTGTTTTTCTCACTTCTTACATAAAACGCTGGTTTATGCACTGAAGCGGAAAAGTAACTGGAACGTCAATGCATTTTGTCGAAAACTTCTAAAAATTAATTTATCGAGCCTTTTGCAGTCCTGAGAATGCATTCTAAGGCGATATGCCTCACGAACTCACCGGCTAGAATTCGTAGATTGAAGTATGTGTGTTAAGATAACTTATTAAAAAGTCAATTAGGGTATTTATGTTACTTATGCAAATACACATCTTCATTTAGAGGTTTAGAATTGTGCCGTCTGTTACAGGCGATGTTTTAAGATTTGGTGCAGCTAAAGAAAGAAAGGACACAAAAATAAAACTTGACATAGGGTGTGAAGCGCGTCGCATGCCATCTGGTAACACGAGCAACTGGACAGTGAGTACAACACGCGTTGCGCGTCATCCAAACCCCGTCGACCCACAAGGCTCAACATTCGCACTCTAACCACGCATCGCGGATTGACTTTACGAATAGCCGAAACATCTATCTCCTAAAAAGCCAGGGTCCTTGCCCCCATAAAAAATGTCCCTCGCGCTGGAATTTGGGGTAATCTTGCCTTACAGTTTCATTTATTAATATATTCCGTTCTGCGTTAACTTCAGGATACTCCAACAAATAATGGTCAAGGGCACCAACATCTTGACAGTGCGCAAACGACGACGATGTGCTAAGCATGAATAAACCTTGAATGAATGAATGAATGAATGAAAAAGGAAGAGGTCCTGTCTTGCACTACTACGCTGACGTTCACGCTAATCCTGGCTGTAGATCACCATGCATTTCTGCTTCACGGTATGTGACTGACGTCCGCCGCGTAACATTTCGACCCGAAAAATAAATAAAGAAATAGAAGAAAACACGCCACAGGAATGAAAGAAGGAACAGTGAGCTCGCAGTATAACGATCGCTGAAGCAGCCTTATCCGAAAGGAGGGGAAAGAAATTGGGAAAATAACTAAAGACAAAAATAAAGAAACAAGATGCAAAAGGAAGCGGAAATGGAAGTTAAGGAAAGCAAAACTAGTCTGAAAACGCTAAGCATCGAGGGTCCTCTTTATTTTTCTACAGCACTGCAAGGTCTGAACTGAACAGTGGTTTGGTGAATCAAGTACGCGGCATTAGTAAACGTTTGTTCAGTGAGCGAACATCTACAGTGAACGGGGTGGTAGCTAAGGTTGGAGCAAAAAGGAAAACGAAAATGGGAAAATATTTGTCCCTCTGACGGAAAACAGAGAGAGAGAGAGAGAGATTGATTTCATTTGCCAGGAAGACAGACGTCGGCCTGATCTGTAGCGCTCTATCCAGCTACTCGGCACTAGAGAACAGGCAACGGCTGAAAAAAATATCAACGCCCTTACCTGCCTAAAGATAGCCTGTGGCAGATCGCATAATTCTTGTCATTGAGCTTGATTATTCGGAGAGGCGGACATTGCTAGCACGAGAAACGGAAACACGTATTCAAATAATCAACAAAACTTGAATAATTAATTTATCGATCAATTACTTTAGGCCACATTTGGCAATTGAATTATAGCGGTGAGCTTGCAAGACGTATCGACTTGAATTTAATTTCCAGCATGGCACCAGTTACCAGGTATTATTTCCAAAAATGTGGAGTGAACAACATGGTCGTTCCACTTACTTGCGTGTTTCAGTGCATGAAAGAGCGTTTTGTTAAATAAAGGTAAGTGGAACAACAGTGCATCTTTTTAGGGCATGTTTGATCGAGCATATCTCCAAACTGGCGTCATTCTGTAAATGCATTACAAGTGGATAGGCCTTGCAAACTCACCGGCTAGAATTCGTAAATCGCAATATGCGCCGTTGCGTAATTAATTCAAAAGATAATTGGTGGATTTTTGCTAATTAGTTGAATACGTGTTTCTGTTTCTCGCGTAAGTATTGTCCGCCTCTCAAAATAATCTAGCTCAAGGACTAGAATTACGTTATCGGCAAGAGGCTATTTTCAAAAATTGCAATAAACTTACAAATGATCACCCTGTATTGCCCGCGCCATAGAGTTTCCTACTACGGCGCCTCTCCTTAATTGTTGGCGTGGAGCCCAGGGTCGGGTCCGGATTCGATTCTTCGCAGGGCTTAATTTTCTTAATTACTTTTACGCGCTCATCGCATCGAGGACCGATACACACAGAGATCAGATTCAGGCAGGGTAGACAAAGAAATGTTCTCGCCTTTATGAATTCAAATACACGACGTGTTCAACACCTTAACACATCAATAAATTCGGTTATCACGGTGTTGTAAACTGAGCCTATTAAGACATATAAAGAGGATGGACCATCGTGCTCAGCTCGGCGGCGAAGCCTGACCAGCATTACGTTTCCCGCTGCTGGCCACAGCGCTGCCCCTGCGTACATTAGCGTTTTTCTTTCTGCGTTTTTTTTTCACCCAGCGGTCTACCCGCCGCGGTAGCTATGTAATGTTCCGCTGCTAAGAACGAGGTCGCGGGTTTGATCCTGTTCGCTGCGGCCACGTTCCGATAGAGGCAGAGTACAAATAATAATGCTCGTTTACCCTGCACCGGGTGCTCAATAGGTTGTCGGAATAATTCCCGAGTCCCTCGCTTCGGCACGCCTCGTAATCAGATCCATGCTATGGCCCGCAAAACATTAGGAATTGAACTAGTTGTTTCTTCGCCTCTGAGCCAACCGAGACGTACCAGCATACTAACTTGGCTTTGGAGAAAGTACAGCTTAAGGTAATCTAGTCGTGTTTCACGCGGGAAAGAAAGTACAGTCTACAAAAATACTGCAGGTGGCATGTGAATGTGACGAAAAAGAGAGAAGCCTCGTAGCTAAGCGTAATCTGGGGGAAGACTTGGTAGGTGAAAAAAAAAATAAGCAGACCTTCTCGCGAACGTGGTCATATAAGCGTGGATAAAGTCATTTCGGATGGCTGAATTTTCCCAGAACTAGGGCGAAAGCATCTCCAGGTGGCGACATGCTGTCCGCTATCTCCCAGGTACGTGTGTTGGGAACTAATGACTTCGTATACAATTCAAGCCTCTCCAGACAATATGCCAGGTTGCAGAAACTCGGATGCCACGGTGCGTAGCAGGGTGCGATTGCACAGCGCCAAACGATGTCAACAGAGCTGGACGTAAAAACAACCTAACACACCTCACTAATCTCTCCGACCACCGCTCAGCAAATGTTATTTTACTCAATCCAGTGCCCCTTTGTTTGCTAGACCACATGTGTTTCTTCGCGCTGGTTGGTACTCTGCTTCGCACTTTTACGTACTTCCTCCGATGCGCCTTCCGTGTTGACTCTGTAACAAAGTTTTACTGCTTGACGTGCGCAACCGACTTAGTTGCCGGCGGGAGAGCGGATGTTTTATTGCGGTCGAAATTGAGGCCCTTCGAAACTTACACCTCGGTGCACTCTTTTTTCGTCAAGGGTAGAGCTGCGGTTGGCGGTTGACGTTATCCTTCTGAAAAGGTGTACTAATAATTTCTCCCTATTTGTCTTCCTTTCTTTTTATCTCCTTCGCATCAGCGGTCTTTTAGACCGTTTTTTTCACGTTCAGCGCACCTGGAGAAATGCACCTCTTACAGCATTTCTACAGATGCGTTTCTGCATATCGTGCATTCTTCAAGGCTGCTGTACGTGCCTCGGTAGGTATTCGGACTAAGGCACTAAAACATTACTGTCGCAATTGAAAGAAACCTTAAGGCCAAAGCCTTAAAAAGCCTTAACTGACTCAAGTGGAGAAACATTTTACTGGCTTAAGTGGTGAAAGCCTTAAGTGGCTGATGCCCCCGATGGCCTTCAAAACAACAAAAAAGAACGCGTCATACGGCCCTAGGTACAATAACTGTCATCATCAGCAGTGACTCATACCTCAATAAGCAAGGAAAAAATGCAATGGCTCATCCTTCTCGTAATGCAGACGCTACAAGTACTTACCAAAGTGAAGCGTACAGTGCACACATTCATTGGAATCACGCACACAACATACAGAAACCCGGTATCTAGTTTAGTTGTACAAAAAAAGGACGTGGGCATCTCAGTGTCATACCCACGTAAGCAAGCAAAAAATGCAATGCCTCATATTACCGTAAAGGTGAGGCTACAAGCGCTCAGCAAAGTGAAGCGAACAGTGCATAGGTTCATTGAAATCACCCTTAAAACACACTGAACAGCATACGTTTTAATGCCATCCTGAGAGGATAGGACTTAAAGTCGAAGAGCAACGTCGTTGGCGCTAGTGTCACCCCACTATAAGAGCGCGCTAAGCCACAGCCAAGCGTCGAAAATGAGCCGAAGAAGCTGAACTGCGAAACAATCAACGCGACGATGATTCACGGCGCTTTATTAAGTGTGTAGCAGGCTTTAGGCGTTCACGTGCTACAGGAGTGTAACATGGTACCGAACTTTTTTTTTTGCCAACAGTGAGGATACAACGTAAATTTCGCCTTGGAGTCGATCGTGCGAGCGTAAGTGCGTGAAAATTTCTGGGCTTTCCTTAGAATGCCACCGTCGTGAAAGCCGCTTTACGGAACTATATACCCTTGTTTTCACTCTGCTAAAGTCATCACTATAAATATGTATCGCAGCTGCGTCCAGCACACAAGATGCGGACGGGCTTGAACCAGTTCGCATGAGATTTTACTATAAGCTGCATCGGCATATTAGCATTTCTGCAATATCTACATTTCTGTTCTTGGTCTAAATAATGGTTGCCAATAAAAAAACAGGAGAAATAGGAATAAGGGTGCAATAAATTACCGATTCCAATGTTCCCGCCCATAAAAATTCCTTCATAAGTAAGAAAAGAAGAAAGCGCAGTATTTGAGACTGTTACATTGATACACTGAGAAAAAAAGAAAGTAGCAGTGTCGCGCGAAAGGCGAAGCATCAATTACGATAGCAAATCAATGGACAGCTATATGAAGTAAAACTCTTGCTTGGGCTAGTTGGTTCATGCTTGGATGTGTGAAGAACAGGGCGCAAAGAACAGGACAGAAGAAGAACACAAACGTCAGGATCGGCGCCACTTCAACTAAGTTTATTTCCGCAACAAGCCTGCCTTATGTAGGTCAATCAAACGGCAGCACACGCGAAACATTAGAAGCAAAATGCAGCAATCTTTCGACCACTCAGGAATCGTATCTGGCACAATATATCAAATCAGCAAACAAGAACCACAAGTGGAGCAGCACAGGAAGCAATTCATCGAGCACAGTCATTACCAAGCCAACAGGGAGAAAAACGAGAGACAACAAGTACCAGCTACGTTTCACTAACAAACTATCCAGCACATAACACTATTCAAACGCCTAAGGACATAAAACCCGCACGACTATGAGAATAATGACCAACGAATAACACGGGAAAACATAGAAAGGGTGTCTAGAGAAAAGCGTCTGCGTCAAATCTAAAATCTTTAATGTCACTCACCGATACATTAATAAAACGTGTGACCGCGCGAAAAACGAACCATGTGATAAACAATGAAATGGACAGAACAGTTGAACGATAAAGGGTCTTAAAAAACAGCTCCTGCGCCAAAACGAAAGAAAGGCGACAAAAACCTGTAAGAGCCACTAGAAAGTTGTCAAAAGATAAAAAAGATAAATAAAAGGAAGACAGACGGGAAAAACCTAAACGAAATCATAACATGAGGCCTAAATGAAGCCTTCTAAAAACGAGTAGTCTCCTTGTCACTAAGCACAATGGACGGCCTGCTGACGCATTTGTTTCCCTCTTTCTTGATGAAATAGGCTTCCACAACCTCCCTCTCGACCCTGTCTTTTTCAAACTTCAAAAATTTAGTTTTTTTCGAACTGAGGGCGGCAATTAGTGCAGTCTCTGCAATGCTCTGCAAGGAAGCTCCCTTTATTGCTGCGCAGATTACGACAATGCTCAATTGCATGCTCATTGAAATATCGACCTGTTTGTCCGATACAGGTGCGACCTCAGCTTAGAGGGATTTGGTATACGACATGTGTCCTGCATTCAGTGAACTACTTCTGATGTTGAACTGAACAAACCGGGCGTTTCTCTCGGTTCACGGCACAAAGCTTAGACAACTTGCAAGGCGCTGAGAATACAACCTGAACATTATGCCTGCTCGCCAGTTTTTTAATGTTCTGCGATACCTTGTGAAGGTACGAATTTACCGCAACAGAATTGCGTGAGACTGGCTCCCTGATAATAGGCGGGTGCTTGAGTTTTTGGAGCATCGCTTCGCAGACAGCTGAAATCAGAAATGGCGGGAAGCCTGCCTGTTGTAGTCTTTGCACTTGAGCGCTAAAGCTACTTGACACCAAATGGAAACAAGATTTAGTTAAAGCAGTTTGCAAAGAACCGCTAGCAATTGCGCGCTTTACAATCTTGGAATGGGCGCTCTCAAACGGTAGCAGGTCTTTCAAAGAACGCGGATTGTACATCCAACAGACGCCTTTCTTTGGAAACACTAGCCTGCTATCCAAAAACTGGAGTTGACCACTGTTCAGAACTTCCTTGGTAAACTTGAGACCCTGGCTGTGGTTCGAGGAGACAGTCTTGGTTCTCTCAACGGTAGAATCTAATTCGTGCTCAGGGACATCCTTCAATATAACCAAGAAATCGCCAACACATATGTAAATGGACACTACATGAGGATCACGAAGATTATCACCGATCTCGGCAACAGGAAGAAAGATATCGCAAAGAACAGGAGATACAGAAGAACCGATGCATATCCCTTTCTCCTGCACATAAAACTGCATGAGTGGAGGTCTGTCTGTCTGCGGCGGCTGCTGTGAATCGCGCCCATGGGTCAGCCGAGCGTTGCCTCTCGCGATCTCTCGATTAGCCAGGCAGTGGCACCACTTTGTTAGCAATGGGCCGCACGAGACAGATTGTCCGCGCTAGCGAATCTATCTCGAAATGAAAACGGGTATACATTTCGCATTACGCAGTATCGCAATTGTTGGCGAATTTTTTTACTCCAGAAAGAAACGGCACAACCTCGGCCGAACCCGAAGGCAGTACAATATCTCGCAGCTTCTTCGTAGAGTTCAGCCACGGAGAAACGACTGGGGGAATGAGAGCCGACCGGCGAAGGTGGGGGTGCAGTTTGACAAAGTGTCCCAGAGCGTTAGCTGCCGCGAGGCGAGAATGGCACACTGACACGCTCCCGATCGCGACGCAAGGAATAAAGTCAATAATTCTATAGTGGCCGATTAAAGCTATAGCGCACACAAGTGCTCTAGCTCGTGCACGTATGACGTGACGCATATGTGCCAGTCGTCTCAAAAAAGTGTAATACGGTCGGACACCTTTACGATGAAATCCTTGGCGCGTCCGAAATTATTCCTTATGTAATTCACTTCATTATAAAGGTAGCGCAGCACACAACTCACGCAAGAACAGGGACATGGTTATTCCTTCATTACACAGGTCATTTCGTTCTCTAAAGAGGAAGTGCTGGACTGTAACTGAGGTCGGCGTGAGAGAAGCCTGCGTATGGTTTGAGCATCGCGCTGCTGTGTGTGTTGCGTCAGCGGTTCGATCCCAGCGTGTCTGCGCGAATTTTGCGAGTTGTGGGTGTTATCGCTCATAAACACTGCAGTCACTCTGGTAATGTCATTATATGATTGACGCGTGTGTTTAGAAAAAGTTTATTTAGACAAGAGACGATATGAACACAGTCACAATCACGGCACTTTTCCACCAGGACGAGAACATATTAAAAAAAAAAACGAAGCATCATATACATGGCAGGTTTTCAATGTAGTGTCCGAGTCCTCATTCACCAACATATAATCGCATATACACACAGAAATGCACAGTTACACACAAACTACATGTCACATGTATAAAATGATGTTCCATATGTACAGTGTACACAATAGTTATGTACAATGATGGTGAGACAGAAACTTTACACACTTTTGAAGTGGTGTGAATGAGATGTTCATATACAAAAATGATCATGTATACGAGAGCGCACAAACACAGAAATGGAAGTCCCTCCGAGCAGCCGCTGCTTCTTCGGTGAGATATTGTTTTCCGTTTTCTTCGTAATATCAGTGCTATGTTGAGACTTCACTGGTGTCCAGGGAGAACACACATCCTGTGGGATTCCCGTGTGCTCAAGATCGCGCACAATATCGCGGCGGTTTTGCTGCGCTCCGCAGCGCATCTAAGCCTACCACGGCGGTAGGCAGCAAAGAACAACGACACGAGCCATATGTCCGACAGCGCGTTCCTAGGCGCATGAGTGCCGCAGAATCGGCGCCGCACTCGGAAGTGCCACAACACGCGCCCACTGTCGCCGAGCCGGCGACGTTAGTTTTCAACGCTGCCCTACCTTCCAGCGCACCTTCAGTGAATATGGCTGAGACAAGCCAAAGTGAAGCCAAGAAACCACGGGTTGATGACGACAAAACATCTACCTATGATTTAAGTGAAGATGAAGACATAGACTGCGATGAAACACCGTTCTCCTTGGCAACGTATAAAAGGAAGCGGCCTGAAGGAATTCCAGTTGTTTTTCGACCCTCACAGATAGGAGAGAGAGAGAACAAACATTTTTATTGGGTGAATGCAGCTTTGGAGAGGCGTACTCATTCCAGAATGCCTTGAGCTCTGGCCGCGTCCTGGGCCCTCGCAATCAGCCGTTGCTGATCCGCGAGGTCGGAGCTGGCCAAGGCTCTCTCCCAAAGCTCGTTGGTGGGGTAAGGTTTCGGAGGATTTCATGGTGCTGCTCTGCAACCCCCTACTATGTGCCTGAGGGACCCGGGCTCTGCGCAGAAGCGGCATTGTAGGGGCTATGAGGTGATTTCTGGTTGGGTGGGGGAATGTATTAACCTGTACAGCTCGGACATCACACAACACTACAAGCTAACCCACAGAACATATGCATTCCACGGCAAAGGAAAAGGTGCAGTCATTCTGCGTGAATAGAGATGGAAGTTTCTCTGTCAACGTTACTTCAGTCTCATCTGCAAGACATCTACTGTCGATGAGCGAAGTGGCTGGTTTGGAAGTCAAGCCATTCATTCCGGTATATTATACCAAGAATGTTGGCAAGATACGCCATGTGCCAGTTGAGTATACGGAAGAACAACTGGTTGACTTCCTGAACGATCTTGTAGTGACATCTGCCCGTCGTCAGGCGTGCTACAATCGCTAAGAAGACGGAGCGGTAGAATCACGCCCTCTGAGAACAGTCATCCTCCATTTCAGAGAAGACAAACCAATGACGCAACGAGTGCATTTAGGTTTCACGAGTCACCCCGTAGAAGAATATCAGGGCCCTGCTCTAAAATGCTACAACTGCCAGAGATTTAGGCATTTATCGACGAACTGCCGCAGTCAACGTCTCTGCAAGATATGCTCAGAAGACACAACCATTCAGAGTGCAAGTCTGTGTTTCAGTCAAAGTGGGCCAACTGTGGCGGAAAACATACAGCTTCCTACTCCGGGTGCCCTCAGAGCAGAGCTGACTCGAGGTTACGCAGACATGAGTTGAAATACGGAAGGCTGCCTCATCGTAATGCACCCCCACCCAACCTTAATGCTGTAAGGTGCGCGTGTCCAACTCCTAACAAATAAAAAGAGCAAGGGGTCCATACGAACTATTCCGCAGCCCTAAAGCACTCAGATCGACAACGTTCGGACAGCTAGCGACATGATCCACCTTCAAAGAATGCTACTCATCTTGCCCAGGCTTCGAGTGAAATTCGCCGACTTTCTCAGCAACGCCCTCAGCCATTGACACAGCAACCTCATCTAACATCTGAGCGACTACCTCAGCATTCGTCTCAACCACACCAGTCATCCCAGCGACCATCTCAGTCAACTCTTCAGCGCCCTATTTCGAGCTCGCATGGAGCTTCAGCGTCGTTCGGTGATTACGTGTCTTTACCCGTAGCACAGATGATCCTGCCGATGCTATTCACAGCTCTGCGTGCAATTCTTAGTGCCATTCCACAAGCAAACAACCTACCAGAGGTAAAGCACTGCTTTCTATGGAATCGTAGGTGCTTCCACAACCACCAACAGTTCCACGGCAGGCTTACAATGAATAATCGTTACAACAATGTTTTCGTATTTCAGTGGAATGCTCATAGCCTTCGAAATAAGTCAGCTGATTTTCGCAAACTACTATAGCTCAACACAACTTTACTGTTTTATGTATACAGGAGGCAGGCGTACGAGATTACTTTCGTCTTTCAAACTGTGTTACACATGAAACATCGCGCATAGCTGGAAGTAGCAGAGCGATGTTATGCGTGAGAAAGGACCTGCCGTCCTATTTAATACAGTCGAGCGATTTAATTATACCGAAGTTCGTAGCATGCAAGATGTCTTTTAGAAATACAAGTGTCACAGTGATCAGTCTTTATCTACAATGTTCTAGCAAAATATCAGTAGACAGCTTGGGGAATGTGTTTGGCTTCGCAAACTCACATGTGCTGGTTTGTGTGGACTTCAACGCACATAACGTCATCTGGGGCAGTGAATATAATGATTCCCGTGGAAGCATTATAGAGACTGCCGCAGAAAAAATTAATCTGATCGTGTTAAATGACAGCTATCCAACGTCCTTGCGGGGGTTTCGTTACTCAAGCTGTATAGATGTTACGCTCTGCTCACAAGACCTTGATGGCTTTGAATGGTCAACGGACATAGAAAGGCACGGTAGTGATCATTTTCCGATCCTGATAAAACATAGCCTCATACGGAGTGAGGGGACCCGGTGCTACTCAAAATATACTAATTGGCAAAGTTTTCGTCACCATTTAAGTAAGTCATTGGGCGAAAATCCCAACTTTCAAAGTTTTGCAAAATATTGCGTGAGGCTGACAAGATCTGCACAATGCAAGTCATTGTTCGAAATGAATACGCTGCAGTCGACGGGGAATATGAATGTCTAAGAGCAATTAGAAGACGCGCAGAACGGGCTTACCGCCGCAGTGGAAAGCTGGATGACTACAAGATGGCACAGAAAGTTCGGTCAACTTCGTGCAGACGCTTACAAAAATGAGGTACCAGAAGGTGCCGAGAATACTGCGCGTCGTTGTCTCCGTTTACTCCTGTTCCCAGAATATAGTCAGTAGTCCGATCTTTTAGTGGTCCAGTTACCCAGAGCCATACCTTCCGAGCCCTTGCCGTAGCTCGAAGCACTCCGGAAACATCTGTTGCTGACAAATCCTGTCAACTTATAACCAGACCAGGAATACCGTTTGCTTGCTTAGAATTTGCAAGTTCGACAACACTAGCAGAACAGAAGGTTCGTGCGTACTTTATGTCACAACATC
The DNA here is from genome assembly GCF_050947875.1 of Dermacentor variabilis. Classification (NCBI taxonomy): domain Eukaryota; kingdom Metazoa; phylum Arthropoda; class Arachnida; order Ixodida; family Ixodidae; genus Dermacentor; species Dermacentor variabilis. The sequence continues at coordinate 125,336,043 of NC_134573.1, read as the reverse complement.
CTCAACTTGCCTGCGAGTTTAGTTTAAATGAACTTAAATGTGCTCTTTCGTTATGCCGTACAAAGAAAACCGCAGTCCCAGATGGTGTCACGTATATGATGTTAAAGAACCTAGGTCCAGTTGGAAGAATGGCTCTTTTGGAGATACTTAATGATATCTGGATAAGAGAGACTCTTCCAGATTCACGGAAATTAGCCCGCGTAATTCCAATACCGAAAACCAGGAAAGACTTCCCTTTGTCTTGTCTCCTACTGACACGTCAGTCTCACAAGCTGTTTTTCCAAACTAATGGAGAAGATGATTGACCGTTGACTGCAATGGTGGTGTGAACACACAAATGTGTTTTCCAACTACATGACCGGTTTTCGACCAAATCGGTGTACAATGGATTCAGTATTAGACATTGCCACATGCGTCGAATATGAACGAAGTTGCGGAAATGTTACAGTAGCAGTATTTTTAGACGTTCAAAGAGCATTCGACACTGTAAGGCACATACACATCCTTGCTGGTATGTTAGAGCTTGGCCTACACGGTCGAACACTGCGATGGGTATCAAATTTCTTGAAAGATAGAAAAATATTTATGGAAACAATCGAAGGAGAGAGTAATTATCACAGCATCACGCAGGGCGTTCCACAGGGCAGTGTTCTCAGTCCGTTTTTATTCAACTGTGTCATGGCAGCCTTGCCACAAAACTCCCGTCTGGTCTACAGTATTCCCTGTACGCAGATGACATCTGCATATGGGCCTCTGGATCTCATATACAAGACATTCAAACAACGCTGCAAGAGGGTCTTGATAGTATCGACACCTTTTTAAAAGAAAGAGGCATGAGTCTTTCATACGCAAAGACAGCCGCACTTCCTTTCACTAGACGACAGTTGATTAATTTCCAACTTAGGCTTAACGGGCAAACTTTGATGTTTGTGAAAGAGCATAAATTTCTTGGTGTTATTCTTGACCGCCAGCTAACATGGGCTTCACACATCCGCGCAATTGAAAAGCAGACCAATGCAGTAATAAACGTACTTCGGCGACTCGCAAGCACAACGTGGGGGGGATCAGTCTCTTCGCTACTACAAGTTCATGACGCACTCATAAAACAAAAAATTGCTTACTCGGCACCTATTCTTCATGGTTTATCGCAAACTTCTGAGGAACGTCTTCAACCTTTACTGACAAGAGGGCTGCGAGTGTGTCTTGGGGTTCCGCAGGCTACCTCGAGTTCTTTAGTAATTGCTGAAGCTCGTCATCCACCATTTCCAGTCATACGAACGGCGGAAACATGCCGAGATATTTATCGCATCCTAAGCCAACACGAGAATCATCCATTAAACCTCGCGCTTACCGAAAGAAGCAAAAGCGAAATTAACGATTTTGTTCGAGAACATAAAGCATTATTAGCAAGATTTGAATTATCCAAAGTGGGTGTTAGTTACCCTCCCTGGATGTAAACATCTCCTAAAATAGAATTATCGGTTGACGGCATTATATCTAAGAGAGACGTGTTCATAGTAGCCGCACAACAACTGGCACTCTTCGAAAGTTACTCATTATATCCCCAGTACATCCACATTTATACAGATGGTTCGTGTCATAAAAATTCCTCGACTTCAGCATTCGTCATTCCACATTTAGCGCTATAGCAAACACTTAAATTATCCCGAGAGACATCTTCTACCGTGGTAGAACTGTTTGCAATCCTGTGTGCTTTGCGTTTCATAACATCAGAAAAAACATTCGCAAAAATGGGTTATCTTTAGCGATTCGCAAGCCGCTCTCACATTACTACAGAACAATAAGAAAAATTTTTGGACACCTTGCTATTGTATGAGACACTCAAAGAACTTACAAAAGGAAGCGCAATGAACCACGTAATTGCATTCCAGTGAATACCTGGGCACTGCAATATTCCTGGTAATACTGCAGCGGACGCAGCTGCGAATCGGGCGCACAATAACGCGGAGACAACCAATCTTCCCCTATATTGTTTAGTGAAATCCGTCTGCTGCTGAGACAGATTTCTTGTCACCTCAGCAAAACTTCCTGGTTTGATCAGCAAACTAAAAACTCGGAGTTATACTTTATAGACCCATGTGTAAACTTATCAATGCTGGAAAATCTAAAAGACAACAGAAAATTTGAAACATTGGTACACCGCCTGCGTCTTGGTACTGCATTTACGAAACACTTCTTGTACACGATAAAACGTGTCTAGTCCGCAGTATTTTTGTGGCCATCCAGACGAAGTTGTGCATCATCTTCTCCTCAAGTGCACGAAATAAGATCCACAAAGAAGGGTATTGCAAGCAAATTTGTTGACATTAGGCAGAAGACCATTAACATTAATAAAGATACTTGGCCCATGGCCAACTGCGGGCCTTCGAAAGAAAAGAGCGCTTCTTGCTGTGAAAAGTTTTTAGAGGACACCAACATTTTGGGAAAATATTAAGTATCAGATGATCCGAATACGCTAAATGAGTATCATGCACGTTGTTCGTGGTTCATAATTGGTTTATGTGGTGATCGCAACTTTTACGCAATATGTATAATTCTGTCCCGTACTTGCAGTGCATTACATGTGTTGTGTGTTTTGGCTGTTCAAAATACATGACTTTATATTTGCGTACGTGAACTAATGCACAGAACTTTGCGACTCATGTACTGTTGGACTGTATATTTTTTATCCCTCCAGTGTTCTACTGAGTGCCATATTTTGTGTCGCTATTCTCCCTTTTTACACAAATTTGTTTCCTTTCCCAAGTGACAAAAGTAGCCGGTGCCACCATAAAGGCGCCAACCGCTCCTAATATTCATTTCAATAAAAAAAGAACACAGAAATCACGGGCACCTATATTCCATGCGTATTAAATGAATATTTCTGATGGCCCGGCTATAAGAACCAGGCTGGTCGAAAATTAAACCATACGCATTCATAAGCCACCGACAGGGAACGGCATGACCACTGTCGGAGGAACTCTTCTTCTTCAAGGAAGAACAACTCCTCTGGCTGAAACAACAGTACCTCAAAGAAGAGCCTCGCCAGAAGTGGAAACAAAGCGCGGCAACGAAGCCTCAGGGCCACTGCCTCGCAGTGGTTACGCCACAGACAAAAGGTCCCCACAGCAATTAAATGCCGCGCAAAGCGGCCACGTGAACAGCGACCAGATGTAATAAAGCGGTCAACTACAAGGCATCGGAGACCAGTATGCACGGCCCTCCAAAATATCCTGGCAACGAAGCATTGCAGCCGCACATGTTTATTCGATTCTTGAAGGGGGAGATAGGGGCACAGCGAAGATGGGGCAACGCCCCACCCTTTATAGCCTGTCACGAGTTGGAAGCGCTTGCCACCCTAGACGCCACATGAAGTCGCGTAGGTGACCAGGCAGAAATGACGCCGTTATCGCATCCCACGACACATTATGGGAACGTGCGAGGATCGCTAGGGAATTAGAGGAAGCAGTAAGGCTTACATGGTATCTACAACACGGCTTTCTAGAACGTCTACATAACGACATATGTGTTGTATGTGGCGATAAAAATGCCACGGCCGTACATTAAAATGTAGGTGCGTTTAACACTTCTAGTCCTTGATTGAAGTGCGCGCCCCGTAACATGTAGCGAATTTTTGTCCAAAAGAAATAGCAGGCGAGTTCACGCGCCGGACACTGATCACGATGTATCATCATGCAATCATCATCATGCATCATTTCAAGGCGACATTTTTCGCCTTGAAAAAGATAAGTACACTTGTCGAAACGTTGGTTCCCACTTTTGCCTTGTTCTCGTATTGCGCATCGTCTTGAATTTCCACCTCCCGCCTTCCCCGCGTTTTCCATGTAATAGTGACCAGTAATTCAGGAACCTGCTCTTGTATGAACGTTGCTAACTACTCTTGCTCTATTATGGAAGCAATTAAAAACTGAAAGCAAACCGCAGAAAAATAGGGAAAAGAAAAAAAAAACGAAAAAAAGAACCGAACGAAAGTCGAAGCCACAGAAAACATCCTTAACCTTGCACCGCAATCAAAATCTTTAAAAGTATCTGGTACATATGACCTGAACATTTGCACTAACGATGGGTTTCTGCGCTAGCTTCGATCGCCTGGTGTACGCTAACGGCATAGCGCGGCTACGGCTGCACAACCACTTGGATTGGCATTGGATATCAATATATCCTTTGCCAAGCAAAGCACAGAGGCCTTCGTTAAGACGGAAGTTCTTCCACTGCGAAAAGGAACGTCCGCACCTGGCCACGTCCTTGTTGTTCAAGCATGAAATGTTAAAATAAAAAGAGAAATAAACTGACAAAAAATATATATCAGGGGTTCCCAACTCCTTTTCCGGCTAAGGAACTTCGATAGCTGAATCCAACCAGAACATTACTTAAACTGAAAATATGCTACCATAACAACTTGTCATTGGCAAAATAGGTCGGTGGCCAAAGTATAAAAATAGTTTGTGTGCCTAATTTAAATTCACGTGCAAGAAACGACACGATGAAGAGAGAGCGGGGCATTTACCAGAACATTACCAGTCATCGACAATCCATCAGGAATTACTGGTTGTCTTAAGTTCGCCTAGTACGGTGTGGTGCCTGTACAATGCTCATTTCGGAACCACAAGATTAAATGTAACACAAACATAAGTGTCCATCTTAACGACGGAGTTATTGTGAGCGAAAACGCTGCACAAAGCGTGGTAGGAAAATTTTGTTTTCTGTTATTGTTTAAATTTGAGAGACTGTTTCCTTTGCCACTGACATTTTAGCCTGATCACACGGTTCCCGATGAAGCGCATGACAGTTCGAAGAGTTCCTCCACTGAGGTTCAATTACATTTTTTTTTTCTTCGAGAGGATTTTTTTTTTAAAGTTTATTCTGAACAAACAGGCCTCGACATCGTACGTCCGTGACGGAAAGTTGCGCCCGCTAGATTTTCCGTAATATGTATTGCTAGTACAAAAAAACGAAAAAATAAAAACGGAAACGCTGCCTCACGAGCAAAACAATTAAAGCAATAAGACAACTTCAAAAAATTAAGAAAGCGGATGAGTACACATATTTCCCAAGTAAGTGACGGGAAAACAATGCTAACAAAGTTAACAAATTGATCACGTTACAGCCAAGGACAAAGAAAGGAGGAACCTAAAGACTTGGCGCTAACTGCGAGTTTGTGTAGAACCTTATCAATGTCCTTAGACAGCACAAAATCGCTCACTGCGTGTGAAGCAGGATTAATGTTCGCCAAAAGGGAACTTCAACAAAGATTTCAATGCATATAGAGAATCATCTCTCAATTCGATAAAATATAAGTAACATCATCGCTGTCGCTTCCTTACTGTTTAAACTGAGTGAGCGAATAATTCGGCTGGTATGATGATTCCATTCGACGTTGAGCCGCTTCCGGGAGTTGAGCACCCTTTTCAAGCTGCGATCTCGCTCCTTTCATGCTCGCCCGAAGGTGAGATTGCACTGAATAATCACGTGATGTTACTATAACTTGCTTCTATCATAAGAAGCCAACAAACACTGGCATTAATGAAAACATAGGGGAGATTACTTGTGCTTAATAAATGAAATAAAGAAACGATGAATTATTGGAAATGAAAGTCGATGGAAAAACAACTTGCCGCAGGTGGGGAAAGATCCCACAACCTTCGTATGATCGGTCAGCGCCAGCAATAATCTAACTTGTATTCTACTGGTCGCTCCCTCAAATTTTTCCCCCTGCATTGAGCACACACACACACATATACATACTCGCTTTATTTTGTTGCTTTCTACTTATGGGAGCCAGAACCACCCCGCTCCACCCCATGAATGGCCTTATGAGGAACGCAGTAGCGCAAAGGGTTGTGAGAGGTCGTTAAAATAGGAAAACGCCGAGATCGACTTTGTCGCTCGACTTGACGACCCTCTTAACGAAAGGTTGTCGTGAATTTTAAGTTCCGACTTATGGGTTAAACCGTAAAAAAAATATTAAACCTAAATTAATTTGCCCTTGGATCAGACGTAGAAGGTCACCAATCAGAATACTTGTACTATAACTGCAGAAGTAGTAGCAAAACACACAGCGAGGTAAACAAGAGGTCCCAATGACGATGATAATAATACGCCTTAAACATGGCACGTGCCCATAATTTGGGGTAAACGAACAATCGGATGGTCCAAAAAAGAAAGACAATATTGTACGGTTTTCACTTGCCATAACCCGCGATATGATCGAAAGGCACGCCGTAGTGGTATAATTTTGGTATAATATGAACATCCTGGAGTTATACCTTACACCTAATTCACGGCACACGAGTGTTTTTTGTATTCCGCACCCATAGGAGCATGGTCGCCGCGGTAAGAATCGAACCCATGACCTTGAGGTCAGAAGCGCAACGCCATGGCCACTGGACTAGCGCAAGGCGTGAACGGTCAGTTATAGATAGGGTCAATAACTCCACGATAACTCCAGGCGTTAGGGAACGTAAAACAGGCAACGAGAATTTAGTGTACTTGTGCAGTCAGGACAAGATAGCAGTGAAAAGGAATAGAAACAAGATACATTGGAGAATGTAAGCCAAATAGAATTAAAAGGAAATGGTATTTGGAGATGGTAAATATATATATATATATATATATATATATATATATATATATATATATATAGATTAAAGGCAAGGGCTTTGAATATTTC